>NW_028288933.1:1611619-1772781 GCF_059628265.1 Tinamus guttatus
GAAAAGCTACATTCAAACTCATATTTTGTTAAAATAAAAGACAACACGGGTAAGAGATGGGAACGTGTGTGAGTGGGCAGACTACAAGGCACAGTCAATAGAGAGCAAAAAGAAGAGAGGGAGGGTATTTCTGTTTTCGTTTTTCTTTTCCCAAGGTAGTGTATATTAACCTCATATTTTCATCTTAAGTATGCTGCTCTGCCAGGGAATGGCTGCTTTGAAAATTTAATTTATTTGACTACAGGGCTATATTTTATCAATGCTTAACCAACCCATCAATTATATTTTAAGCTTCTCTCATATATTTGTTATTAACATTTTATTGTTTAAACAGTGCAAAAATTTCTTTCAAAAGGGAACATAAGAACAGATGGTGGGGAGGGGTTAAGCATTATTGACAAGAGTCCAAGTTTTTGAATTTTCTACGTTACTTACCTGTGATTTTGCATCTCTAATAAGCGGGATACAAGATCACTATGGAGACCAACTATCTTTCCAATTAATCGGCTTCCCTTAGAAATTTAGAATTTGTCCATTTTACCCACTGACGAGTGAAACTGAGCAGTAGAGATAGGGCGGTCTAGATCAAAAGAATAATGAGGAAAAACTGTGCTCTTTGTGCTGAGGTATCCCTTGAAGCATGCACACTCATTGTAAAGCAAGATAAATCAGGAAAAAAAAAAAAGGGGGAGAAAGTAAAAAACTGGCCTCAGGCACCTTTATGATGTATATAGGTTTTATATATGACTGTATTTTGTTCTGCTCAGTGAAAGATAAAGCATAAAGCACTTGGCATTCCAGTTGGTTGTTCTTTGTGAGATTGCTCACCCACCACCATTCCCTATGCATGGGAGGTGAGCAAAGGTTGGACTTCTGGAGGTATAACTCAGAATATGAGACACCAAAGGCTAATCTGAGGAGAAATTGGAGCTGAATTATTTTAAAGAGTGCTCAATATTACTTCCTCTATGAGGAATTTTGGCAGAAAGAAGAATAAGATATATTTCTCTTTGTACCTGTAGATGTCAAAGATTCTTGATCATTTTTATGCCAGTACTCAAAATTGGAAGAAAAATTTGAAAGTGACTGCTATGCAATTTGTCATACAGACTTTATTTGATGGGTGGAATTGGAAAGTACAAAAGTGGACTTGTTTTTGTTTGGCATGGAAGATGAAGGTGAGAAAACCAGAAGAACTTCTAAAATATGAAACTAAATTGTTGCCATATTCTCTTGATTCTTGGATTTAAGATATTAAGAAAAATGCCAGCTCAGTAAAGTTCTTAGTCAAGCACAACAAGCAGGGAAGGACAACATAAGCGATGTGGTCTCACAAACTTATGCCTGTGATTTCACATTTGTGCCAATAGTTATCCTTGTCCCTTTAGCGCAGAAGATAAAAGAGCTAGAAGATCTCTGCATGTGTCTAGAGACTAGGTTGTCTTTTGCATACCTCTAAGGTTTTATCAAGTTTGATCAATTAAAAATTTAACTTATTTTTCTGCAGTTCGTATTAGAACTACCTAATAAAGTAATTTGCTCAGCAACTTCATCCAGATCCTTCAGAAGGGGATCCTGGGAAAACCTCTGTAAGAGTAGCAGTACATGCTACTAATTCTGCAGGATGGGCCCAGTAAGTACTTTGGCCTACAATCCTGTTTTCCTGCAGCTGAGAATCCTTTGGAGAGAACAAGAATATAATCCAAATCACTAGGACACTGAACAGGAGCTGAATTTATCAAGGTATCACATTAGTGAAGCAAAACAAAGTAAGCTCCAATCAGGAACCCTAAGATCCATATGTGCAGATGGCTGCTATACTTCAAAACAAGAAGAAGCACAATTAGCATCAAACAGAAAACATCTCCCTATGTCACCATTTAACTCACAACAGAGCCAGTAGGGTCACCTTAGGAACCCAGATGTGCAGAAAACAGGTAATGAACTACCAGATAATTTTTAGGACCCATACTAGCGCTGATCTACCCCCAGAGCTGATTCAGCTCCTCTAGTTCACAGCATTTGTGTTCTAGATGGGTCTGATCTGATAGCAGCATAATTTGGCACAGATAAAATAAGAAGAGACCAAAGGAAGGATTGCTGATAGTCATTTTCTTTGAGGAGAAAGTGTTATAAGATAAGGTGTTCTGAAAAGAAAAAAGAAAAAAAAAAGGCAATAAGCCCTTTCTAAAGAAAATCAAAAGGATAATTTATCTTTCCACATTCTTAAAAGTCAACTGGAGAACTACCCATGTAGGAAAACAGATTAGAAAGGCATAGTCTGTTGACCTGCTCTTCTCATGCATTATGTAACTGGAAAAGCCCTACATAGCAGACAAGCTTGTTGCTTCTCTTAAGTTTGAGAGCTGAAATCATTAGATGAGTGGAAAGGTCTGTATGTTGTCTTCTTTGAGGTATATCTAGAAAATCTAAAAGTCAGGGAACATTTGAAAAATATTTTCTTACTAACTACCTTAAAAAAGTGTTAAGCTCAGTAGTACTTCGTGACGATGAGGGGAAATAAAGGTACATCTTCAGCTGTTACAGACATACATATATACCTATATCTGTTATGTATCCTCAGCTGAAAAAAATATGTAAGAGACTATGTTTTTGTTGACAAGGATCTATTCCAACATTAGTTTTATCTTAAATTCCTGTGATCTCCCAACTTTGAAGTGAAAATCCTTTCACCTATTCCTGCAGAAACATAAGAGAACCTTGCAGTATCATGACAACTAACTTTCACATTCAGATCTCTTAAAAAACACTCTTTAATGTCTGAATGTATATGCAAAATGAAGCAGGAATTGAGTTGTAAGCAGGAATTGAGTTGTAAGCTGTAAGTTGTAAGGACTCACTGTCCCTGTGAGTTGTCCTATACTGAAATCTTGTTGTGTAGAAGTCTCAAATCTTTTCTAGCAATGGTTGTGAAGATTATCACATGCCCAGCTTTTAATCAATTTGCTTGATTTATTCACATATGCCTCAGGTTACAGATCAATGTCTGAAATGGGTATTTTGTTTTGTTTTAGATGAAATATTGCTAGCTTTAAAGATCAGCCAATTATATGTGTGGAAAAGTCAGATTTATTAAATATATGACCATATGTAGCAGACTAACGGATGTTCAAATTGACATTGGCTAAAAGATCAGTGGCACTAACACATGACTATTATCTTAATGACAATGGAAATATTAAAAAGAAAAAGAATTGCAGATTGCTGAAGCAGTGGATGAAGCTCTTCCTAAGCCATGGGAGACCAGCCAGCAGCAGAATCCTAGACAGAATCATAGAATCGTAGAATCACTAAGGTTGGAAGGTACCTTTAGAGGTCATCTAGCCCAAATTCCCTGCACATGCAGGGTCACCTAGAGCATGTTACACAAGATTGCATCCAAGTGGGTTTTGAGTATCGCTAGAGAAGGAGATTTCATAACCTCTCTTGGCAACCTGCTCCAGTGCTCTGTCACCCTCACTGTTAAGAATTTTTTCCTTAAGTTCCTGTGGAACTTTTGGAGCTTTAATTTGTGGCCCTCTCCTCTAGTCCTGTTGCTGGCCACCACTGAAAAAGAGGCTGATCCAAGCCTCCTCACTCTCTCCCTTAAGGTATTTATATACACAACTTATATACATCTATGTCCCCTCTCAGCCTTCTCTTCTTCAGGCTAAACACACCCAGCTCTCTCAGCCTTTCCTCATAGGGCAGATGTTCCAGGCCCCTGATCATTGTAGCCCTTCACTGGACTCTCTCCACATCCCTCTTGTACTGTGGAGCCCAGAACAATACTCCAGATGCGGCCTCACCAGGACTGAGTAGAGGGGCAGGATCACCTCCCTCGACCTGCTGGAGACGCTCTTCTTAATGCACCCCAGGATCCCATTGGCCTTCTTGGCCCCAAGGGCACACTGCCGCCTCATGGTCAACTTGTCGTCCACCATGACACCCAGGTCCCTCTCCGCAGAGCTGCTCTCCAGAAGGTCAGTCCCCAGCCTGTACTGGTGTCTGGGGTTATTCCTCCCCAGGTGCAGGACCTTGCACTTGGCCTTGTTGAATTTCATGAGGTTTTTCACCGCCCAGTTGTCCAGTCTGTCCAGGTCCCTCTGGATGGCAGCGCAGCCCTCTGGGGTATCGGCTACTCCTCCCAGTTTGGTATCATCAGCAAACTTACTGAGGGGGCACTCTGGCCCTTCATCGATGTCATTGATGAATAAATTGAACAGGACTGGACAAAGAACTGAGGTTTTATCCCTATTTAATAACAACATTTGACATTAAAGGTTTATTCGCCTAGGAAATGTTTATACTGCACTGTTCTTTAGTTATATATATTGTCAATACACACTAACAAGTGTGTACAGAGCATATTTGAGTGTGAAGATTGAGATCACCCTCATTTGATCAAAGCATGTGAAATAACTTTTCCTACCTGTGTTCTCATCTTACTATCTATGGAATATTCTGATAATTACTGAGGATCTGAAAGTCATAGCAAAATAGAGGAAATACTCCTGGAAAGAGCATATAAACTGTGAATGCTTGTGTCATTCACAATGGCCTTTTTTTTTTTTTTCTATTGGCAATATTGCCAGGTCTAGGCAATTGCTATGGTGTATTTTAGGTTGTCCTAAGCCACTAGCACAATGGCCAGCCCCTTCTGAACGCCCCCAGATGTGCTTACTCTCCTCTTTACTCCTAACAGAGAGTGCTCTAGGTTTCTTAATGTGCATGAGAAGTTGAAAAGCCATATTAAATGCACAGCATTAGGATTTAATAGCAGAGCCTGGAATGGGAAATAGATGCCCTGATCCTGGGCTATTTTTGCAATTATTGTACTCTCTTGGGCAATTAGCTGAAGGTATAATTTTGATATATTGGATCTGAATACTCAAACAGCTCATTACAATTACAGTTGCTTGCTTTGGAACTGGATTGGATTGTAGGTGTAGGTGAAAACTGCAGTCATATTTCATTTTTTCTATTGCAGTCTTTACAGGTGCGAGTAATTCCTTCCCAAAGAAACCGATTTATATATATATTTTTAAATGTACTGCTAAATATGGAAATATTCAAAGCTATATTTCAATCACTTTTTAATAGCCTTATAGATTTTATCTTCTCATATCAGTGAAATTACCATACCGATCACCAATTCTTTGTTATTCTGTTAATGACCTGGATTCTTAATTGCATTATTTTAAAAATTATATCATATTTGTCTCCCTTCCCATGCTGAGATATCTAAAACTGATTTATTTTTATGTTAAATTTGTTCATGAGATTAATATATAATAAAACCCACTATTTTCAAGAAATTTATAGGGAGATGTGAGAGGAACAGAGAAAGTTTGTGCATTTAAATATGTGATTTCAAACAGTCCTCTGTTTTTATTTTTATTAACATGCTCTGAAGATATCTGCCATGCAGGCACTCTATATATAAAAAAAAAAAAAAAGGGAAGAAAAAAGCTTCCTTAAGGTCACCTTATCAGACTTAACCTTCAAATAGCTAGATTGTGGGTGTATAAGTAATTTGATTCACTGCATTAATGCGGTTTCAACAGATGTTCATTAGAACAGCTAGACATAATAAAAATATTTTTCTATATAAATATTTTTCAGAGTTATGTAAAAAAATTATACAGGATGATTTTAAGGGAAAAGCAGAATGTCAATGTATTATTCAGGGTGATTAGCAGAGATACAATCAATCTGGCAAATCACTAGGAGACCTAAGAAAAATTCCGTTCTATTTATAGCAAGGGCTCCTGAGCAAGCTCTGCTCTTTTATATAAAGCAGCAAAATTACAACTGCAGAACAAGCACTTTGCAGGATCTATGGCACTTGGCTGGGGATGGAAACTGGTGCAAAGCCAAGGAAATAACAGCAAAGGTGCCGCTGTGGAAGAGAAAAGACAAAAAGCAAGAGGTACTAATATACGAAAAGTGTAAAAGCCTGAGTAGCATCTGAGACCTAATTTGAACCAAAGCACAGGGAAGGAGACTGTGAAGAAAATGAAGTTAAAATGGGCGCTGGGACAGGTTTTGGGAAAAAGCAGCAGAGAACTGAACAGGCAGGCCAGGTATTCCCAGCAGCCAGTAGAAAAAATCCTCCCGGGCAAGGTGTTTTCCGTCAGCAATAAATTGCTGATATTTTGGCTACAAATGAAGGAAGACACAAAATTCTGGTTTCCAAGTGTGGTTTTTGCTGAGGTGACATGTTAATGTAATGCGTGGCTGCTGGCTGAGCTGTGAGCAAGCGTGAAGAGGTCACACACTGTGTGCATACAGACACACTCATTCCCAATTCCAGCATTGCTTCAGAGCGGGACAAGAATAGCATTAAATTCGCTAGGTGACTAGGAGGCCATCCCTGCTTCTCATGTGCTCGCTCAAACATGACACACCAAGCAAATCCAAGCTTCCCCCCAACGTGAAGGGAGTCAGCAGATCGATTAGCCCAAATATGTATGCAATATGTATAAGGGATAAATTAAAACTGCAAGGAAAGAAGATGCTCTGTTCTGTTGTGCAACCCAGCACTGTGCAGAACACATAGAATGGGCAGATCTGAATGAATTAGACTGAGTACTTACAAGAGCAATAGTCATACCAGTGTTGTTGTCTTAGTCTTTGGCAGACCAAAAAAGCTACTGAAAAGGCTAAAAAAAACTTTTTTAAAAATATTTTTCCCTTTGACCACATAAATTTCTTTTTTAGCTATACACAGACTTTTTTTCTGGACTTATTTCTTGCTTCCCCAAAACCCAGGAGAATTCTTAGGGACATGGTTTCATGTTTGGGTTCCCTAAGAATTAAAAACAGAATTCCTAAATTACAGTGAACGAAAACCAGAAACAGTTCCTTTTTGTCTGTCAGCCTAGGGAAGCATATGGATTTTCATATGATGCATACTCTCATAAACTGGCTTAAATATGCACTGAATTTTGCAAACCAAGCTCTCTCAAACTGTTTCAACCTCTCTGGTTTTATTTTATTCTCTCCTTATTATGGGAAATTTGCACAGCTCTGGTGCTAGAAGCAATCAGTACTGTAGCTCCACTAGGAAAATTGTATTCTTTGCAAATCACTTTTCATTACTCATACATTTGTGAAAGTTTAATGAGTGGAATAAAAATAAAAATAAAAAACCGTGGAGAGAAATTCATAACGTCACTGACACCAAAAGAGCACATGGAATTTAAGCCTTATTGTCAATATTAAAACAGGGAGTAGAACCTTGATTTGCCCCCATCAAAGGTAGCCTTGGCTCCCCAACTCATCCTTTAAAACTATGAACCAGACAATGAATTCTACTGCTTTTACCTGAGCCTGAAAAAGGAGCTCCCCTCAGGCTTCAAAGAAGAATTAAATGACTCAAGCAACTATCCCCTTTAAAATACAGAGTGCTTTGCCTTAATCACAGAAAATTATTCTTTCTTACCCTTTTATTTTTCAAACCTGTGAGTGTTTATATTTCTTCTATATTTACCCTACTTGGATCTACTGAAGAAAAGGGAAGTAAGTTACCTAACTTGAGACACTGACTACTATCCCAGCACATGTGAACCTCACTAATGTGTAAGTTACGTGGGCGCATGTTAGACCATCAACTGGGCAGACTCTATGCAGTTGAGACATATATTACCCTGGTTCAGTCTTGAAACACAATAGAACAAAGTCTGTGTTCAAGAAATGAATTTCTCATGGTATTTGTAGCTCTGATTCAACAGTACCCCTTAGGGCATGAGCTACATTTAAAGATCACTTTGAAGCATTGACTTAACAGAACTAAATACATGCTTAAATGCAAGAATGTGCTTTAAAGGCTTGCAGAATTTGTGTCTTTCATGAATAAAAAACCCTAAATATTGGGGAAGAAGTTATAAATCTCAAGTTTGTAGGGGATGTGAGCAATGATAACAGATAGAGTGAAGAAAATATGAACTGGTTTGAGCAAAAGTGAAAAATTCTATTTCGTAAGTGATAAATTCTGAATTTGACGTGGCATTGAAGGAAGAATTCCTTCAACTGAATTCCTTCAATACAGTACAGATTCAAAGAAAGTGATGTGATCAGCTAATCTGATGATCATACCATTTGTTTTATGTAGATTCAGACTTTTTTTCTGCTTTCTGTGCCATCCAGTGAAACAGATAACACAATCTTTCTCTATCTTTGTCTATCCTAGACTGACCTTTGCCAGTCTTCTACACCAAACTGTGTCATATTTGTATAGCTGTGCCGTGGAGATTCTCTGAAATTATTTTTAGTAAATTCCCAGTTCTTTCTAGTTGCTAGAAATAATTAGAGGAAGAGATATTTAATATTTTGGTGAAGATGGATTCATTTTTGAATATATTGTATTATATAGTGTTTTTAATTTGATCTGTCTTTTAGCATATCTTCAGGTTTTATAATGTTAAAATTGTAATTACTATAGAATTCATAGTATCTTTCTCTTTTAGTTGTGGATTTTCAATGATCCAATATGTTTAAACTGGTGAATGAGCCTACCATGTTGGTGATTCAGACACTATTTTTATATCATTATCATAAGAATTCATGTTATCTGTGAAGAAAATGAATGGTCCAGTGCCTTATATCCTATTGCATTTTGTCATAATTCCTGACTTCAGGATTTCTTCGTTTTACACAGTTAATTATTTACTCTTGTTTATGTGATTCTGAAGAAATTATTCTTTGTTTGCATTCTTAGTTGCTTTTCCTGTCACTCCCTAAAAACAACAGCTTCATTTAAATTCTTCTTATGGATTTCATCTTAAAGATTGTTTAAAATTTCAGTTCTTAAAAGGGCAGTCTTATTTAGTAAAAGATGAATGTAGAAAACTGTTATTAAATCAAGCATTGTCTGTGTTGTATGAGGCTGCTTTTTGTCAGGCCGAACTCAAGAACAATGCGGACAGATGTAAAAGAACAAATTCATACTGACACCATTTTCTCTTACTATAGATCTGAGTAGTTTGACCTTAATCTTAGCGTAAAACCTTTTCAAAGTTAATTATTTCTGTTGGTAGACCTGAAATTTCAAGATGTTCCAAAATGAATTAAAATAATAATTAAAATCTAAAAGCTATATATTAAGAGTTTTTTGACGCTTTTTACAACCTATTATCATTTTTGATACTTATGGTGAATGCATGGTCTTTCAAGTCAAAATCCCACCTCATTTTTCTTATTCAGTTGCCCTGTTTATCCTGCTTGAAGTGATGCTGTTGGAAACTGCTGTAATCACTAAAATAAAATATCTCCCTACTGGAGATATTTTAGAGCTTTTATTTGTTACATACATCAGTGAAAAGTTTAAATACATTATTGATGGGGTTCATCACCACAAATTTCATACTTAGATTTACTTGCAGATTTCCTTGTTGCATGTGTCATTTCTCTGTGGTCTGAGAAACTGCACTGTTTAATCATGAACATTTAATTTCCATTAAAACTTAATAGTTTCTTTCATGCGGACCTGCATACAGCTCTTGAATCACTTTATCATACTCTCATCTCTTTTTAGTATTGTTGTTGGGAGTTTTTTTCTTCATTATTTTTTCATAAGCCCTATTCTTGGTGTAAACTTGGTAGAAACTAGAATTGATGGGGTTCACTGCCATTTCTTTCATCATCTTCTTGAGATTCTTTGCCAATATTATCCATCCATTTCCTTTTGTTTTCTTAATTCTTTTTTGAACTTTTTTTCTTTCTTGTTTTTTTTTTCTTTTCATGTAATTCTGTGTTTCTTCACTCACACAGGGCAGTTTGTCTGATAATCAGCTATTGTTATTGCAGCACATGTCATACTGTTGTGCTGAAAAGGTTGTGCCAGTTTAATACTCATTTCTTCCATTGCATCCAAGTCATATATATTGTTCAATTAGACTCAGAATTGTTATTGTAAGATCTTATTTATTAGCTTTTTGCTATAAATTTTCTTCCTTTTTTAATCTTCAGTCTAGCAACATATAATTTGGGCTATCTCAGATATCAGTTCTTACACGCCCTAAGGAGTGAATGTGTATGATGTCCTTCATAGCTAATCATAAATAGTCTTGTTATTTTAAAAGGTTTTTGGGGGGTTTTCAAATAGTTCTACAGGTATCTTTATGTTGGAATAGTCTTCTAACAGTTGTGTCCTGATAAGAAACAGAAGTTTACTATTTTGTTGGAAAAACAGACAACTGAAATCCCTCATTAATACGTGTATATCAAAAGCATAAACGCTGCTATCTAGAGTTCATAAGTCATTAGGAGTTTGACCTTAGTGGTCTTTTAGTTTACAATGTTAATTGTCTCTTATTGTATAGTATTGCAAATCTTGTTTGTAGTTATTGGGTGCTGTGTGAGTCCTAGTTTATGGTGATATTTACACTGTAGATAGCAATATTGTATTGAGAGACTCTAGTTGGCTTTGAATGAGCAAGACGGTGGAATTTTCTAGCTATAGCAATAGAGGGATCAGCTCTAGTTCTTTCAAATTGCTACAGAGTAAAATTGTCAGTTTTTGAAATAGCATGATATTTCTTTATTAGGCCATAGCATGCAATAAGATAGCCTTTCTTCCCATAATGGAAGATTTCTTCTCTATTGGTTCTAATACCTTTTCCACCTCATAGGTAAAATGCATTTATTTTGAACTGGTTTTACAGCGTCTTCTGTAAAAGGATATTCTTTTATTCCAAGGCTTTCAAAGTTGCACACCTTTAATATTTTTCTTTCATGGCTTTCTACCATCTCAGAAATAGCCTTCTGTACATGTTGTTATTGTTATTCTCTCCTCCAACCCCTTTATTTTTACCTACCAGGAATTCAAGCTCTGATAGGATCCCCAAGGAATACTTTCATGGAGTAATGAGGGGCTGCAGAGGTAGAAAGGCTAAAGGAAAGAGGATTTTTTTTATTATCCTTTAATCTTCCCTTTTACTCCCCCCAAACTCTTTGTAGCTTACAAGTAGTGTTTGCGATGTAAATGCCCGAACAGTTGCCAAGGTAACAGCTGGAGTAACCAAAGTCCTGAACAGATAAAAAGAACCGAGCAAAATATCTTTGGTGATGTTGGTCTGGTGAAGCCATGACCATTCAAGACCATTTTCCTCCTGCAGGGTACCAGCACTCAGCAAAAATTTTGTGTGATTTTGTCAGATAACGGACTGGCTGAGCACGCTAGAGCCAATATATTTTCCCAGGGTAATTTATAAGTGTAACGAATGAAGATACATACATACTTTTTCAGTGAAAAAAAAAGAGATTTGTCATCAGTTTGCTTTGCCCATCTTCAGTCATCTCTGAATAGCTATAAAAGCCTAAGTATTTAAATGTAAATAATATACGAGGGTATTCTTTACATGCATTCACTATTTTGAAAATATCAACATCCTGGGAGATTTGAACCTAATTATTTTGAAAAAAATTGCTAGCGCTGCAAGGAAAATTATGTTAAACTGTGCGAGATACAGTGTCTTGCTATTGCTTACACTACTGTTTTGTTTAGGAGCTGTAGTCGCAGATTAGATCTGCACCATATTGGAATGAGCATCATCATAGGAGCAAGGGGGTCCCAAGCTTCTACTCCCTTTATGTCTGCTGCTTTCAGCAGGCTGCATTTCTGTTCCATTTATCTAATGATAACTAAGGATGCAAAGATCTATTTTGCAGGAGAAACTGAAGGTGAGGGTGTTCTGCTAAAGGGTGTTTGAATAGCAAGTCCTTCTTTCAGCTCCTCTGTTCTGTTCAGCCAGTGTTTTACCATGAGGATGATTCCATTGATTCGTTTTCAAAATTGAAGGGTACCAGAACAGGCAGACACCCAGATCATACTGTTTTGAAATTCACATATCTCAAATTAAGCAGAGTGCCAGCATCAACAAAAAGCATTTCTAGTCCTTTACTGAGAGGCAAGTTCTGCAAACCTGGAAAATTGTCTCCTTCTGCTGAGGGCACATCTGCTCCAAAGCCTAAAACTTTGAGCTTTCAGTTCTGGTGTGGATTATCCCAGCAGCAGTGAATATGCATGATTGTTTCAGTGCCAAATTCTAAATAAAGCAAATAAGAGGAAAAACAATCATACCTCAGCAGGTGTGTGAGCAGCAGTTCAATATCAGAGCAAGTGTGAAAGTGGTTCTGTGCAAGTTCCTTCCAAAATGAAGAGAGCCCCATGTTCTTGTTCCTCAAAAGCTTCTGTTTCTGAACAATATGATTAAATGAGATGATAGATACATTTAAAAACATGAGATGACTGACAATATTGTTAGATATCAAGGGGTCATCTTTTCACCACTGCCAAAGAAGAGAGGCAGCTGCTGATTGTCTCATTGAATGCTCAGCAGTTTAGTGACACTAATTTTTGATGTTGATCTGTAAGCAAGAGATCTTCACTTAAAAGATTTTCGGTTGAAAATGTTTTCCAAGTGTCGATTACAGAACATTTTTATAGAGACAGAAAAACTAGGCTAGTTTACAGCTGCTTTTTAATCTGTAAATGTAGCCATAAAAAATCCTGAAAATTTTATTGTTTATAAATCTTGTTATTTTTATTGACAGAATTGAAGAATTCAGTCTTATAGCTGAGAATTTCTCTAAGACAACTTTACCACACCTTGAGAGAATAATATTTTGAGGTAATCTGGTTGCTTAAAACTTCATAAGTCAAGCAAAGCTAATAAAATGCAAATATAAGCACCTCTTTATAGTATTCAAGACATTCTAACTAATCTTAGACGTATTTAAAAGGCATAGGTGAAGGCAGGCAGACGCATGCACACACAGTTCCCTCCTCCCATCATTAATGCCTGATATACTTACACTAGTGTTTCAACAAAATAAAAAGATCATATTTTTTTTCACAGATCCACCTAGTTTTCCACTTCCTTGCAGATGAGAATAATCAGGATTTCAGCTTTGGTGCCTGCTTCCCATCTTGGTTGGCAACTGAGGTGATTGTAACTAGTCACCCTTTCAAGACTGGAAAGTCTCTCACCTTCCCCTTTGGTGCTCATTAGAAATGCCAGTGGTGGAAAGGCTACATCCTGGACCTCTCCAGGCAATAAATCAGGCATTATGAGAACATATGAATGGATAATTATCTGTAGTGTGTTCCTGTTTCTTGATGGAGCTGACAGCTGTGGGACATTTTGAGGTAACTAACTTTTCACCTCTTTGTCTTAAGTAAACCCTAATACCAATTAAATCACTTGCAAAGGTATGCCAAAGATGAGTCTTGAGCAAAACAGTGAAACACAGATAATCACTTTTTTTTTTCTTAATTCTCATCATGACAATCCTTATATGGAATATGTCATAATAATTGTGCATTCAATTCTGATATTCTGATTCTCCAAATTGTTTCCATTTTACAGCTGCCAGGATGTCTTAATACAATTGTTTTACTTGACAGAAGTAAGGAGATGCTATTAACAAAAGCATATAATGCAGTGTGAAAACCTGAAGTCAGACATGCTTATCTACACTTAAAATGATGCCAGAGTAGGTAGCTGTAAAACTTGCTGGATCGAATGACTTTTTAATCTTCTGTTTTCTCCATTTGTGTAAATGGGTTTCTGTTTTCCTAACCTGACTATGTTCAAAGAAATGCTGTTTAGTTGTTTATTAAGTCTTACCTTCTAGCAACAAGCCCAGTATTTGTTCAATCATGAGATTTGGGGGCTTTTACCCAAGTATTTGGTGTTAGTGGACAAGAACCCAAGACTAAATCTTTGTTAGGAAAAAAAAAAAAAAAAAAAGCAAATGATGCTGTCCAGGTCCAGTGTCCTGTCACTTTCCATTCATTGCATAGCCAAAATACATATTTTTCTGCCAAATTCTACTTTTTATTTTAAATGATTTATATTTATGAGAAAGTATTTCCTTATTGTAAGCTCTTTTGTACTGTCCTGAGCATCTCTGCCATGCATTCTGCCTGTCTCCGATGGGGATGGCTGGAAAATGCCGGCTAGTTCCAAGCCTGAAAAAGAAGTCCTTGAATCGTGTGGCGTGAATGACAGCTTGAGCAGCAAGCCTTTCACGTGGAAGTCACGCTCCTGCTCATTTGAAATCACGTAAGTGGAAAGCATAAAGGCATGTGTCAAAATCAATGATCCTATTTCAGGACAAACATTAAAAGCTGAATATGCGAAAACACTCTGTCAATTGGAGTAAGCAATGGAAAGCTTGGCACAAGTTTGTTGTGTGTTAAAAAGCTCAGCCTTTTTATGCACTCCCCCAAGACATATTAGGCAACTCTAAAACAGCCATAAAAGCCTTGGAATTCCATCCATCATTCAACATTTTTGTTTGAAACTGCATTACTCTTCTTCCCATTTTTTTTTCTCCTTATCTGTGAAGCTCTATGTAGGTGACCTTTCATCAATTTCAGCCATGAAATGAATGAATTCCACTGAGTGGTAATCTTTTCTTTACATTTTACTATAAGACTCTGTTAAGAAACATTTACCATTTTCTTTCACTGAAAGAAAATGAGTAGTGTATAGCCTGTCAAGTATTAATGGCTTAATTAACATTTACTTAGTTACCTTTCCTTGTAAACATTTCCCAAGTACACTAATAAAATTAAGTAATTTTTTTGTAAGTTATCTAAAAGTGTGGTACTGAATACTAATGACTAAGCAAGTATTTAAAGATATGTTCAGCAGAAAATCAGCAAAGGTCACCTAAATTTAGAATGTCATCAGAGCTGTCAAAAGCTGAGGCTAATCTGATGGCGGTATTATGCAGGAAATGTACAAAATAGTGTTGCCGCAACAGAAACCTACCCACCACCAGGTGTACCTCAAAGCTGTCTTAAAGTATTAGCCCTAAGGACCAGTTTAGCCCACCCCACTAGCATCCTGAATCTGAATTCCATAATGAAGTTTCTCAGGTACAAAAAAGAATCTAGGTCACAGTCGTGTTACATCCAGCTTGCTGTACAGACAATGCAGAGTCCTTCACACATTGTCAAATGCTTCTGCGATGATCCCAGGACTTCCCAAACAATTAATTAAATCCTTACTTGGGTTTCTACTCATACATCCTCTTGACTTCGCACCTTTGAGGTCAACGCCTTTGAAGGTGCTCCTTGCACTGTGGCTCATTATTTTGAAGTGCATAATTGATTAATATAGATTATTAAAAAAATATTGATAGAAAATGTCTGATAAGAAAAGAAGTACCAATATGTGTTGTATAAACTGATTTTCACTCTTTCTCAGAATTTTCAGAAATTCCAAAGAACTTTCATACCAAGAGCCATGTGAAATTCAGTGCAGTCTCAGTCACTTATACATATTTTTTTATTTGTAATAAACAGACTTCATTCTTTTACTAGAAAAGAGATCCTGATTTAATATTTTGAGGAGTGTGAGCTTTGCTGGTGTCATAGCCACTTTCCCGTTGTCCAATTTTTGTGATTACTTATTCTGTTCCAGAAGGAAAAACAAGGTCATAAACTGCAGCTTCAAATTTGTTAAATAAAACTAATAGAAAAGAAGTACAATTAGCTGAAAGCTTTAAATCAAATGCCAGAACTTGGCAGGTTTCCCATTACACAAAAACAAGCACTGAACTGAGAAGAATTCATCACAAAATTGCACAAGAACCTCAGGATGATTGCTAGCACATGGATAGTAAATGGTTTGAAATCACTTCCACAGTCACAAAAATGCAAAAAGAAATATATACACACAAGTACGACAAATCATTGAAACTAAAATATGAGGCCTTGTTCTTCTGTAGCCATGATGCTTTCCACTCAACTACTGTAACAGCTCACTAGCTGAGCAGCCTTATAATGGCAGCTTCTTCTTGTGTTATCCTCTACTTTACTTTGCAGGGCCTTCATAAATAAAGGGTAGTTAAATGACAAAGACAGCTTTTTACTTTCATTCCTGTATATATGTAATATATATGTCTGCCTGCACATGTGTATATAGCAATTGCATGTACCTGTGATTGAAGTGTTTTGATATCTGAGGCCCTTTATTTTCCATTTGGTCTTGAACTGCAAAACTTAAGATAGGGTGTGTGGTTAGGTATGTAGTCCAAAATGAGGGAGACGTACAGTGAAAAACAATGAAGAGGAGGAAATCCATCTGGGAGAAGGGATGAATAGGAAAAGGAAAAAAAAAAAGGCAGATAAAAAAGGCAGATTTGCAGGCTGGGGTGAGTTTGTGTACTAAAATGGATGAGAAAGATGAAACCCTTGAATTTATTACATGAGATAGGGATCAAAGAAGGAAGTTATAAATGTGTTGTGTGAAAGTGCTGGAAGAAGAATGCTGGTCTTAGGTGAGAAAGGTAGTCCAGAGTGGCATCCAAAAAGATGGATCCCCCAGTCAAAAAAAAAAAGAGCATATGCTCCCTAGACTGGTGGTAAAGACAAGGAGAAGAAATATATGTTTTGAGGGACAGAGCTGGGAGATTAGAAAGGGAGCAGAAAAGAAGAAAGAACAGAGCAGCACACTGATCTTACAAGCCAAAATAAGACAAATGAGGTATTGGTAAATATGTAGGAAACAGGAGATGGATGCCCTTCCTCACAGCATTATCAATAAACATGATGCACCGGTGAGGTAGCTGGAGTGACAGAAGACAAATCAAGAAAAGCCCTGGGAAAAGGCAGCTGGAGGTTAACACCTTGTGAATTAAAGCTGAATGCATCCAAAAATGCGAGATCAACAGAAAAGACTGGGAAAAAATAAATAAAATAATTGAAATTTAGCACAACCTCAGATGCCAGAGTCCGGAGCACACTCGATATCGCTGGTTGTTGCCTGTGCTCAGAGCTGGGCACAGTGGGAGCAAAGGGGGCCAGGAGATGAGGTGACCGCAGGGCCATGCCCATAACCCTCCGGGTCCCCAGCAGGACCTCTCCAGCCCTGCCCAGCTGTGGGATCCCCACTGCACTATCCCCAAGGTTGCCTCCAGCCAAGGCACTCGTGCACCTGCTCCATACGTGTTCACTTATAGAATGCTTAGGGTTGGAAGGGATCTCTAGAGGTCATCTAGTCCAACCCCCCTGCACACGCAGGGTCACCTAGAGCACGTGGCACAGGACTGCATTCAAGCAGATTTTGAAGATCTCCAGAGAAGGAGACTCCACAACCTCTCTGGGCAGCCTGTTCCAATGCTCTGTCACCCTCACTGTTAAGAAATCTTTCCTTAAGTTCCTGGATCCATTAAGAAACCCATGTGGAAAGGATGCAAAAATACAGCACTTTCATATGCAAAGACATGAGGGGCCCTGTATGAAGTGAAATATAAACTTCATGTTAGAGCTTGGTTTCGTGTTCAGTTTCACCTTGGCTGAAGAAATACCAAACCTTTGGTCCCAAAAACATGGTTATTTAGCATGGTATCCCACAGGTGGACAAAACCAAACAGTGTCATTCAACCTATAACTTGTAAAACAGAATCAAGGCAGCAGTACATTTGCTTCTACACAAATGCCAGCAATCTAAGGATTGAGTTGACGCAACTAGAACGAAATCTACCCCAAATTAAGACATCAATTTGCTAGCTATTTAAGGCACTTGGTGGGGCATTGTAATAGTACCTGCTGCGAAGGTAGAATGAACTATTTGGTTATAGAGTAGGATCATTTATTAAAGAGACTTTAATTTAAGTTAATAAACCAAACAGTTCATTGTATAACACAGAGTCTATACGAATAACACTCAGCCTGGGGCTCAGCTGCTTGGCCTGGTGTAGTGCAGCTCTATTTTGGCTTAGCTCTAGTGGGAAACCTGCTGTGAAGGCATGGAAAGTATGTGAGCTAAGCCACACAAGAGAAATAAAAGTAAAAACACAAGGGTTATTGAAATGGCAATCACTGGCATCTCAATAACTAAAGAAGAATAAAACAGAAAATCAGAAGACAGCAATTAAAAAAACATGTGGTTTGAGCCCAATGACCAAAGAGTAACAGGGGACAGCCCTTTGCAGCCATTTGGGAATAGTTTGGCCAGGAAAGACTCTACCACTATTTCAGTGAATTATACTGTTTCAAATATATAGCCTTAGCTCATTTATCCTTAGCTCATTAGTCCTAGTTGTCTTGTGTGTATAATAACTAGTATAAAATTTCTTTGTACTCCAAGTTGCATATATCCTGCTTGCAGATTCTCTCATCTCTCTGTGAAATGTAAAAGTGGTCCCAAGAAAGTGACCCAGGGAGGAAGGGTTGCACATGAACTAATGTTTCCATTCTAGTAAGCACTGGGTCTCTACTGTCCACTTTCCAGCTTGTATTGCAACGGTGGCTGAAATACAGAGAAGCAGAGAAGCAGGAAATACAACTGTAACGAGAGACTTTAATTACTTTCAGATAGACTAGACAAATGTCATATCCGGATGTGAAGAAGAGAATTTTTAGATACTATCAGTGGCTGGTGCAGGAATTAGAGAAATAGCCGATTAGGGAGCCCACAGTAGGAAATGCAACCCTGGGCTCTGTTGTTAGTAATGCACGGGTCTTATTTCCAATGCCCCAGTCAAAGTGCTGCTGTGCAACAGGGGCCAGTAGGATTTAGATCCCTCATCCTTACAGCTCTAATAAAGGCCAAAAGTGGGCTGGAGTGCTTGGTTTCAAAAACGTGGAAACAAAGGAAAATGAGAATACTTGTTTAAAAATAAATAAATAAAACTGCCAAAGGAGCAGTTCAAACAACTAAATCCTTACAAGCAGTAAGAAGAAAACACCTTATTGCAAGCATAGCAGCAGCACATACTCCTATCAAGAAAATACAAAATAAAGTGAAAGAAAACTGTCATGGCTAAAGGCAAAGTAAGGAAAGTTGTTAGAAACAAGAAGACATCCTTCAGAAGTGATGGTATATACAAATGAAGAAGATACAGAGGTTTGTAAATTCTGGGAAGTTAAACATAAAAATATAGAGACAAAAAGTGAGATGTGACTAGCAAGGGCATCAAAAATAGTATTAAATCCTTCTTCAAATTCATTAGGAGAATAAAACCTTCCAGAAAATCTGTAGGGCAAACTGGTTGATCAGGATGCATAAAAGGAAAGCGCGTGAAGGACAAAGCCATGTGAGAGAAACTAGATGGAAAAGTACTAAGGAGCCTTCACTGTGGAAGAAACTGGGAAGATTTCCATGTCACAACCCTTCCTTAGGGTGGAGGGGCTCCATAAAGGATCTCTCTGCATTTTAAGTGACTCTTGATGAGGCCATGAAAACAATTAATGAATATTAAAACAAAAATCAGTAAAGATAATATTCACCCCAAAGTTCTAAGAGCGCTCAAGGAGGTAAGCTAGTCACTAATAGCCTAGTGGTTAAAGCAGAAGCATTGTGTAACTCCCAACTGAAAAGCTGCTTGGTATATGAGGACTGAAGGACGGCAAAGCTGATGTCTTTTTTGAAGACCTTTGGGAGAAAGGAAGGAGTCCTTCAGGTCTCCTTTTGCTTTCCTCAATCTTGACAAATTCTCTCTCTCTTTTTTTTTTCTTTAGCTGCATCCTTTCCAGCTGGAAATACATAATATAGTATACAACAATTCAAAAGCAGCATTTGAATAGTATTATTGCAAAATACTAATATAAAGAACATTCTTCAGTCAACAGAGTACATTATAATCTTTAATACCACTTCAGTTAATCATGAAAAAATTTTTAAAGTGCAAAATCAGAAAGTTAAAATACTGTATAACTTTCACAGAATTTAGATACAGAGAGAATAAAAACCACGGAAATTAGGAACCTTATTTCTGCTTTTATAAACTCAGAACTGTATAAAAACACCAATATTTTGAGAATTTTTTAGAGAAATATACTATTAGAAATGCATGGCATTTATATTTAGGTTGTTTCCATTGCACTGAAACAGTAAATTCAGTGTTGTTGTGAGTAAAGTATTCTCAATTTATCCTGCTTTAGGCAAAGGCTGTGGTAAGTAAGGTCTTGTACCTGTATTTTCATGATTAATAACTCTGTCCAATTCCCTGAGATTTAATATAAAATCTAATTTTAAAAAGTGTTTATTTCAAGAGGCTAGGCAAATTTCACTGCCTTTACAGATTTGTTTCAGTTTTCTTTCTTTTAATATTTCCTTCCTCTCATGAGAACAGTAGATATTATTTTAAAATATCTGATAAAGTCTTAAAATTTTATAGCTTCTATTTGACTTACTGCTACTGCGATAGTTTATTCCCAATTTAATGTGTTAATGTAACAACTCTGAGTGTTGTTACACCCATCAAAGTCATGGAAGATCCCTACCACTGATGTCAGTGGGAATTTACCCTGCAGGGGCTGTTTCAGCTCTCACTGGTTTTCCCACTGAAAAAACTTACATTGGCTGAATTGGGATGTGTGAGAATTTAGATATGCTCAGCTATAATCAGCAGGCATTTCATCACGAACTTTGCTGAAGAAGGGTCATGTCCATAAATACAGTCTTCTAACTTTTTGATATACGTGGACTTCAGGACTTTGAAAAATATTCTCTGTAGTAGAGGGTAGGAGAAAACCCTTAACCTGATTAAAAAAAAAAAAGGCAGGTAAGAGTAAAACACACCCCACTAATTTTGTATGTCCAGTGAAGTCTTGTTTTCTAAAAGGGCAGAGAGGGTAAACTTTAAAAGCAAAATGCTTAAAGGCCAAAAGTGATTGTTCCAGGAGAGGGTTTTCATCGTAAAGTTCTGTTTTACAAAAAGGAGTCAATGCTTCACTTTTAGCTCTTTATTTCAGCTCTCAGGCAGCAGGATTGCTGCCGTCCTGCCTCCTTCTGCAGCACAAGGTAGAGAAAAGGAGACAGGAGACACTGAGAGGGCTCTGAAGAGGTATCAAAAAGAGATTTTGATGTCAGCTTGCAGTGCTGATCCAAACATCTGTGAAAGCAGCTCTAATACACTGTAGGCTCAGGCATACTTTTCTTGTCTTGCTTGGCTTTACTGAATAATATTTAATTTTATATAACATCTTTTATGCAATACTTGTCTCTAAATGGTCTCTAGAAATAAATAACAGGATCTTCTCCCTCCATGCCAATATACAAGCATAGAGAAAGCAAAGAATTTGTTTGAATGAGGAGGCTGGCAGAGAGGAGATACATTTTTCAGATGAAATTTGAAAACTGAATCAATGAGACAGAGAGACGAAGAGACAGAGAAATGCTTTCTGCAGGATATTGGTATTATGTAGAAGATATATATATATATATATATATATGTATGTATATATATGTGTGTATATATGTAAGCAAGTTTTGTAATATGCAGTTACCACAGTCTTCAATCAGGCTATTATATTAATTGCCTGTCTTCATCTCTACATGGGAATTTAGACCCCTCAGAAGCTAAAAAAAAATGATGCAAACTTACAGAAACTTTTGCAGTGTAATCTATTCTGCATCATCTCTGTTTGCTGTATCTGTATTAATGTCTTCTGGAAAGAATTTACATCATATATCACTAATGCTTGTTCATGTTTAGGTCTTAATTTTCTCTTCATTAAATAATGTATTTACTGACACATATTTTAAAAGATTATTCGGTGATATTATCCATTTAGAGTCATGTCATGCACAGTCACTCTTCTGCTTTATTTAGGAAATATATGACATTTTTGAGCTACTTTGTTCTGTTTCATACAGTGTGCTACATCTGCATAGCTATAGCTGAATCCTGTATTCAGTTGCTAAAAATGAGGCCAAGCCTTTCCTTAGGTTTATATTCATTCCTGATGATTTCACTCCTATCAAGCACTGCTAAAAAAAATCCTCTGCCTTTAAAGCTAAAATTCTGATCATATTATATTGAAGAGGTCTCTGACCCCCCTTTTTTTTTTTATTTGGGAATGAAACCTCACATATGTATGATAGAGAAAACCAAAAAATGGGGACAAAATATTGAATGCTAAACATGGAGCACATGCTAACATGTGCTTTCTAATCCGTTTTTACAGAGCAGTGGTGCAGCTTTTGTACTGCTCCCTTATGCCACGACAGCGCAGCCAGGTAGTAGATCAGGTATGGCCAAACAGCAACATCTAGGATGAAGGGAAGTGGCAAGGGGCAGGTGCTGCCCTTTACATTCATAAGAACTTAGTAGAGCATTGCAGGGTGAAGGAGGCAGCGTGTGCATCCTACACTCAGGAAGTGAGGGTGGCCAAACCTGCATTTAAATTTCTTCTGAATATAATGAAGTGTTTCAGATTTTATCTGATTTTCAGTGAAATTCCAGACTACAAGAATATTTTACACTGCCAACGTTTCATTAATACCTTTCTATAAAATCTTGTATGTTCAGTTTAAAGTAATGACAATCTTCTAAAGACACAAATGTGACATATGGATATCTGTATAATTACATCTGCAATTATATTTTTTTGCTGACTTTTAACAAAGGATCTTTCATGATCTTTCTACTTAGTTTTTCATTTCTAGCTTCCAAGGCAGTTTGCAGAGGAAATCAAGTGTTGTCACTTCTGCTTTATCTGTAGGGAAACTGAGGCCAAGAGAAAATGCCTATAGTCATATGGTAAGTCATTGGCTGAACCAGAAATAGCACCCAGAAATCTTGCTCGCGGTCTAGGTCCTGATCTGCTGAACCATGCTACCACCCACACGTAGATTAAGAACTGTCAATCTTCACAAAATGAAAGACTAAATATTCAGCAAAGGCTCTAACATTGCACTAAAAATGTTCATATACAAGTAAAATAAATGAATGGCATGCCCAAGGGACATATATGTGTAAATCACAAGTTAAATATTTATTTTAGCATACCAAAAAGGAAAGAAATAAAAATAAGCAGACCGTTTCCATTAATGTAGAGAGATGCTTATTGAAAATCTGAAAAATGAACACTGCATTTCATATGCAACTGATTATAAAAGTATGTAAATACAATCTGCATTACAGAAGAAATTACAGCATTTTTACAACAAAATTGAAAATATTTATACTGCAAGATGTGTCTGCTTCTGCCCCAACTTAGCCTCCTTACTGACATGCCTAAAGGTGCTGTTCCTGTTGGTGTTTCTTCGAGGTCAAGGGAGTATGTTTTTGTGAAACAAAAGAAAAACAACAGAGCTACCTGCAGGATCTTAGCTCAAGGTTCAATATTTTTCCTGAAGAACCTTGTGTTCATCACAACAGAGCAGCGGGTAGAATTTTTATAGTGGTTTTCATACTTGTATAAAAAATTATAGCACTCAGTGTTGGTTTTAGACCACTAAAACTTATCTAAAAAAATAGTCATCTTAACACTATACTTGTATTTGAAGGAATTAACATTTCAAAGCACTATTATTCTCTCTTTTTTCAAATGTGTTTCTGTTTACTTTTAATTCTGTGTGGAGAGTAAATGTAATACAATGTCTAATTTTATGCAGATTCAATATACAAAAACAACCAGAATTTGTTCATGGAGGCTAAACAATTTCACAGCTTCAGAGTAACAACTCAGGAAGAAAAGACTGTCAACACACTGGATTATGTCTCCATACAAAGTTTGTTTATACCTGCTTTTGCAGCAGCAAAAAATGAAAAGTATTTCTCTCTCTTGTGGGAATATATGCATCTTGCTAAAGAGCTTTGACGGAGCAGTATGTGCATAGCTGTACAGAGAAGTCATTCCCATGATGAGCTATTATGATGAATCAAAGGGAATGGCAGCGACAGCACAATGGCAATTGAAGGGTTTTTCAGTGGTGTCTCATATATTTGTGCTGCAGAACTGAAACTAAAAACATGAAGTGACGCACAGAAGTGCAGCGAAGTGGCTAAAATATGCAGTGACGTTTTAAGAATATGCCCACAGAATGTTAAATAAAGCCTCAAGTTGGTATCGCTGCTGACTAGAACCAACTCACATTCTGCTTTATTTGTGAGGATGGCATTGAAGGGTTTTTGCGCTGAAAAGCACGCTAGTGAAAAGGAGATTGCTGCATCAAGAGATGGTCATTTCTTTACAGTATCCTCAGAGCACAGTCCTTCCTCCCTCTGAAGTCACTAAATTTACTCCTCTGGTTAGAGTACAGCTCTATTTTTCATGTTCTTCTGATATCACCCTGGTCTCATTGGTTACATCTATACTAGGAAAACCAAGGAAGCCTGGAAGCATGGTGTCTTACTAGACCAGGGCTATAAATGCTAGTAAACTGGGCCATTCCTTGCCTGAATTTGGACAAAACCCCTTGGCACTCTCCCAAGCAATTTCTCGTGAGAGCCCAGCTGGGATGGCCTAGGGATCATTCCTAGCAAGCAGTCTGAAAGCCACTCATCAGCGCAGACCTGTGCTATTCCAGGCCCTAGTGACTGGCAACCTCCTTAGGCATGTTTAATTTACCACTGACTTCAATATAGCTGCTGAGCCTGAAGTACACTTCGATACCAAAATGGTCCCTTTAACAGCTGTTTCCACTATAACATCTGCGCTTTTCTTCTTATTGTCTTGTCAAGTTGCATATCTTAATCCAAATCCATATTTCTGTGTAGGGTCTTGTGTCAGATACAGTTAACTATGAGTGAAAATCAAGAAATTAGTTATTTCAGAAACAAATGGCTTTTTATACCTTATTTTCCATTCTTCCTCAACTTTTTTTTATACTTCTTTCATTTCTCAAGTCCGTCTTTCTTCATTTCGTTTTTTCTCTCCTTTCTAATCTTTTGTTTCCTAGGTTTTTTTCTTTTTTGTTGTTTTGTTTTTTGATTGTTATTGCTTTTTAAAATTTATTTATTTATTTATATTATTTTTATTATAATTTTATTATTATTCCTATTGTTATTATTACTCTTGCATAATTCCCCTTAGTCTTCCTCTGCAGTAACCTCTCACCCTGCACACCCACAAAATGATTTTCTTCTTCTGGGGGCAAAGGCAACTCTGTTCTAAGCACGAGCTGACCTACCTCTTGCTTATCTCTAGCAAGATGTTCCGTGACATAGATGAATTCTTCTCCCTGGTCAACAACAACTGAGAAGATTTCATTCTCTTTCCTCCATTCCTTATAACTGCCATCCATCTTTCAATTTTGAGTTTTCATCTCTTCAATTGACTTTTTTTTTCCCTCTTTTTATTCATTTTCTTGGATTAGCAATAAGGTTGCATTATTATCATCCAGGTTCCACTGCACTCCCCTTTTTTCCTCTCCTGTTATTCCGAAGTTGTCATGAGCTGTTCTAGAGACATCTGGATCTGGTCTTTGCAAGCTGGAGCAACTGGAACCATGACATCTGTTTTGGATGACAATTGTGCTGCAAGCAAAAAGCTGTATTTGGCTGGTAATTCTTCCTAACATTGAATAGCTACCAAGAGAGACATGGAGAAATCTGAGTGTAATTCTATAGTTTAAACTCTACAAGAATTCTGAAAGGCTGGAAGAAACTATTAGGTGCTTTGTGTAAATTAAGGCTTGCAGTATTATGGCTAAACAGTAAGAATAGCATATTCTGACCTTCTCTGTAATATTTCACTAATTTGCTCTATACTGAGGCAAAAACTGGTGTTTGACCATAACATCTGATAGTTTTTGAGGCCATAAAGAGATAAAGGGTTTGTGATTCTTCCAGTGGGTTGTTTCAATGGTTAAAGTTTGCTAATTAACTGTTCCTGTGATTAAACCTTAATTCAGCTGTCAGCCACTGGCTCTTGTGATACTTTTACCTGCTAGATTAAAGTGACTACTATTATTTATTTAGATATTTTTGGCCTATGAAAAGATATACAGAGGACACTAGTCCTAGTCTAATACTACCAGTCTAATAATCAGAGAAAAACAAAGGTCTCATTAATTACTTTTGCCACCACATCATAATGAAAGCTTATTTTCCCAATATAAAGAACTCCTCAATTAGTTTTAGTTTCTGCTTTTGATTATGCATATTTTATAGTATATTCTTAAAAAAAAAGAAAGAATTATAATAGTGGTGCACAAGGTTTTTTAAGTGTCTAAAGATCAGTGCTTTTTTGTAATAATGCAGATATAATAATTTTAATAATGATATCAATATAACAAAAACAAAAACAAATATATAATACATAACCAATGAAGAAAAAGAATATGAGCTAAAGTGCAAATTAAAGTTGCTATTATTTTGCTTTCTATAATTATCAACTGATGCTCCACATCATTTTTAAAAGAATGGCATATATATTTCAGCATATGAAGAAATATATATCTAAAAATCAATAAAGCTTCTTTTAGAAAAAGGACGTCTCAGACTTGGGAATTTAAAATGATGAATTTTCAGCCATTTGATGCACTACTAGTACATGTGATTTTAGGCTAACCCTACAGATAGTTCAGAATGCATAATTTATAAGTTTGCAGAGTGCTATGAAGATATTATAAGAAATAAATGTACAAGCATGTTTTACTTTACTAAGACATTTAAAAAAATCTCTTTTCTTCCTGTACAATGACTTTAATTAAATAAATTAATAAATAGAGTTTAAAATTGAGTTAGAATCTATTAATCTTTTTGTCGTTTTTGTTCCATGGTTAAATTGAAATATATATATTTACAGTAGAGAAAACAACAACCAAAGTCCCCTGGATTGTAAAGTATTTATTCAGAAAAAGTTTAATTTTCATACGCACAGTATTTATAAAAAAAAAGCCCTACAGTGACAAAAGACAAGTCTACAGAAAACCATAATAATATAATAATCTGAACTGACTATTTTTTTGCTGTTGCCTGCTTCAGGTTGAATACTCTTAGTATTTTAGTCAAAGAGTTTGCCTATTTTGCAGTTGGAGGGGGTTTTTTGAGAGAGAGATGTTTTGTTTGCCTTTTAGTATTTTTCTGAGAAACTAGTGTTTCCATTCTCTGAGAAAAAAAAATAAATGCGATGAGAGAGAAGGGCTTTAAGATAGGGATAAGTCTGAAAAACTCAATTCAAAATTTGACAAATTTTGTCATGGAAAAAATAATTTTTTGTCTTCTCAGAAAGTATTTTGTATTTACAAATACATTTTCCTGAGCATACTCCTTGTACATTTAATTGAAATGAATTTGCATTATCCCCTCGGGCAGCTCTTCATGCCCCAGGCAATCTTGAAGTCTTCACCAGGACTCTCCTATAGGCTGTGGGCTGGGAAATTTACTTATTTTTTTTGTTCTTTCAGTCTTTGTTTCTATTCCTTTCCAACTAAAAATGTATCACTGAGTGGTCCCCAGCCCTGGGTCAAGTGACACAGGCTAGCTCATGTGCACACTGCATTGGGGTAGCTCCTCCAGATGAAGCTAACTGCACCCGCAATGTCCCTGAGTCTTCTTCAGGACATATGCAATGGCTTTTTTACATTTTACTGCTCTCACTTTCTTTCAAAGTTCCAGGGTTATTTTGAGAGTTTATTTGTGCATTCCACATGGTGTTGTTTTACCATGGCACTGAAACGTGTTGCATGGTTTATGATGTTGCATGAAAGCATCGAAGTATTTGAAGCAAAGTATTTGAAGCACTTTTGGGACAGCAGACAGAGTCAAAAATTGTATGATCTAATCAATACTGACCTTTGAGAGTAGCCTTTGGAGGGACTGTCCCCCAAACCATGCCTGATGATAGTGTCTTGAACACTCCAAACAGAGCCAAGAAGTAAAGAACTCATCAAGCTTTGTGGAAAGCCTGAGGTCCAAGGCTCAAATTTGATCTCTGAACCTCCTTTATTTAGCAGTGTAGATGCAGCCCTTTATGGAAAGTTTCCCTGTTCCTCACTCTTATTTGATTCACTTAAGCCTTTCTTGAAGCACAAGCAGCGTAAAAGAGAAGAGTAACCGACTAGAACAGGAAGATTGTAAGACCGTCCAGGTCAAGGGGGGTATGCAGAGATATTGGGAAGAAAAGAGGGGAACAAGCAGTGTATGAAAGAGAGATAAAGAAGACTGGGAATGAAATTGAGGAAAAGGAAGGAAGGGGCTGGGAACAAAAGAGGAAGTTCGGGAAGTTTGTATACAAGTAGATTGTATCTAATAGGCTAAAACCAGAAACGAGAAGGAAAGACTGAATCTGGCTGAAGTGCATGTGGTGCTGGCAAAATGTGTTCGATACTGACTCATTTTCTGCCCTGTGGTCTTGATTCAAGATCTATTACAGATCTTTAAATATTGCTGTATCAACTTGTTAAGTTCTTTAACTCATTCCACTTACCAGCAACCATGTGAGGGATCAATGGACCAGATTAACAAGGAAAAGCCCCAGGGTCTTACAAAAG
Source organism: Tinamus guttatus (assembly GCF_059628265.1). Classification (NCBI taxonomy): domain Eukaryota; kingdom Metazoa; phylum Chordata; class Aves; order Tinamiformes; family Tinamidae; genus Tinamus; species Tinamus guttatus. The sequence continues at coordinate 1,639,810 of NW_028288933.1, forward strand.
TTAATGAATCCTTCCAATCTCAAATATTCTCTCATTCTGTGACATGCTTAGAGTAATTCAATGCAAATGACTATGTTCGTAACATGTTTTTCAGAAATCAAAGATCCACCTGAGCTTTGGTGGTCCTTTTGACTGATGTTTATAAGCAAATTTAGAGAATTTTTTTTGCAGTTACAACTCATTATAGACAGTATTATCTTTTGGGATGATAGGCAAAATGACCATGAACCAAATTTCAGCTTAAATAGTTAGGCTTGATCAGTAACAGATATCCAGAAAATGGCTCAGGCTGAGTCCTCTGAAATCAAGCAGGATTCCTTAACTGCCTGCCGTGTAGCCCATGTTATGCACTTATACTACGCATTAATAATTGACTAACTACTTTTTAATTATTTATAAGTATCCTGTATAATAACATAAAATGTAATCTCTATGAATATCATGAATTTCACACATATTTTTGAACTCTAGATTGGGCATTTAGCAAAAAATCTAAGTATGCAAATAATGGAACAGCTATTGTATGGAAGCGCTCTCTGTGAGGAGTGTGCACACTCTCGGAGCAAGCACAGGGAAATGCATTTCCTTGCAACCCAGCGATTGAAAAAAAAGACAAAACAGACTGTCTGTACACGTTACCTCCCCGCAGACTCTGGTGCTGCGGCGCTGTCCCTGAGCTGTGTGAGTTCTGCAAACAGATCCCACAAGAGGCAACTGGGGACCAAGGGATGCTTCTTTGTGACTCAGTGCCATCAGCTAATGCTGCACATCAACCTGTGATGTAAATAGCAGTGCTAACACATAACCTGGAAATTTGCCTAATGTTTTGTACAGTGTTAGCTCAACAGGATCCAGGAAAGTAGCATCAATGTGCAAGTCGTTAGTATTTTGAATATGTGCTGATTTCTGCTTTGAATCTCTTTGCTACAAAACTTAAAATTAGGGCACTCTGTAAACTCCATGGCTAATTTCAAGTAATAGAAGCTAAAGCAAATTCTGCTTAATCGCCTTAATATGTAGAACAAATAAGCATATTCTGAACATCTGTCATGTCGTATCTGAGCCAGATGTATTATAAGCTTGAAGACACTGAAGAATCCTGTGTAGTTTTTCTAGGTATAGGATGCTTATAGGGTACAACATTACATAGACTGAATATCTCTAACCTATATATATGCATATATGTCTGTGTGTGCATTAATATGCATACATAGGTAAAACCATTTATACTAATGGAGCCATAGTCAGGGAACAAGTTTCTTGCAGGAGACATAAAGCTCGTCACCGCTTATCACTGAAATTATATATATTCGTTAAAGAGATAATTCGTTAGACAAAAATCAAGAAAAAATCTGTGAGAGTTATGTCAGTCACTCAGACTTGTGGAAGTTGTTTTCCAAATGGGATCTTTTAAAGGTTGATAAAGTTTTGATAAAAAGAGGCACAGTAAGGTAACCGCACACACATGTGGCGAACTGAGGGAAAGTCTCTTGTTGCTCTCTGTATGGCACATCACAGATCTCATGTCAAGCTTGAAGCAAACTGAGGCTTCTTTAAAAAATGTTCTTAATCCCTGACTGTTTGGGATGTTGGAATAATCCCTTCCTAAATAGAAAGCCCAGGAGCTACAGCACAGCCCTGAGAGGTTACCCTGTGAACTGCATGTTTTCTCTGTAGCATGCAGTACTGCAGCTCCTTGTGCAATAACGTTATAAATTGTGACATGTCTCCTAAAATGGGATTTGCAAAAGGATCGTTGGTCAGCAAAATTATGCTTCATGCCCAGCCGAACAGTCTGCCTGGTAAAACAAGTCCCAGTTGTCACATTCGGAGGACAGAAGGAGAGTCATCTTAAAGAATTATATTCTTTTCAGTCGTGGTATTTAATTTTGAGGCGTTTTTTTTTTCTGCAATATGTTTTCTCTTAAAGAAGTAGGCTGTACAAATACATTATTATGAATCGAATACAAAAATAAATTTATTACTTACTCAAATTGTCCTAAAATAAATTGTGGTTTTTTTTCCTAGTTTTCCAGAGTATTGGAAGTGTCTGTAGTTATGCAAATCTTTGAAGAACATATCAAGTGTTTGAAGCTCAAGAAATGTTCAGATGTTTAAGTGTCTAAAAAAATTACAGAAACCAAGTTCGGTAGAACAGAAACTAAGTGCAGGAAATGAAGTGTGGTGATTTTTAGACCTTGCACTAGATTTAGCATGTCTGTCATTTGCCCTGGAAAAGACATGCTTTTCTTTTCCTTTCAGTTTTATGAGGAAGTAGTATAAACTGTCATAATAATTTCCTAAACCAGTTTCTTCATCTCTGTAATGGGGCAAATGTACTACATCCCTGGGGAAAAGAAAGGATAGGATTAGCCTGGTCCTCTACAAAATTACTCAAGTGCCTGCTTTTATTACAGCGATCGGGAAACAAGCGCAGTTGAGCTTGCTGAAGGGACTTCCGACTCCTACTAGTCTCCTTTAATAGAATAAGCACAGCTTAAATGAAGAAGCATATTTGCAGGCAAACAAGCAAATAGCGAGCTGTGCCAGTTCTCTGCTGTAATCCCACAGCAGGCTGAGGCATCACTGACTATTATGATCGGTCATGGAAACTATCAAGCAAGAGAACGATGATCCATATGTAGTGAAATGAAGCTGGACATAGGGAGCTTAGGAGCGATGTTCAGCACCCCAGACAGGGCCTCTGTCATGTCCATGTGTGGGCAGAGCTCTGCTGGAGCCAATCTGCTCCCTGAGAAACACAAGGCATCGCTAACGTAACCTTCTGCCTAGAATTGCGGGCAGTGGGATCCAATGGATGAACGTCTGTAGAGCAGAAAATGTAAAAATTTGGCAAATTGCAGTTCTCTTTCAGTAATGGACTTGTAGAGCAGAGTGTGGAAAAAAACAGAATGGTTGCATGAGGTAGAGATGGTCTCGGGAAGCTAATTTAACCTTAATATGAGCCATAGACATCTGTCAAGCCAGTAAAATTGGAAACAGATGCAGGCTCTAAACAACCCTCTGTAGGACAAACAGCTGCTTGTGTGACACTGTTCCAAGCACGGAAAAGGAAAAGGTAACCAGATAAATGAAAATGAGGGATTATGCACAAAGAAATTTCCCCCTTCTTGGTTGTAGTTGAGAAAAGCATTGGCTTGAGACAAGATAAAGTGGAAAACAAAATTCCCTGTGATGTAAGGCATTTATTTAGCACATAGAGTATTATTCTCCAGTGGAAATTTTAAGGAAAGCCTCAGATAGAAGCATATTTTCTAAAAATAATATTGCAGTAACATTCAGAACAGCTATGTAGTACTTCTATTAAATAAAATATGTACAATAGACTAAAGTTTTTTTTCATATATTCGAGTGAAAAAGAAAACACACAAAAATTGAGTGGAATACAATGGCTCAGGACCAAAAACCAAGGAATGTATTAAAAAGTCACTAATTTGGAGCTCTACATGTCTAATCTAGTAAATCACCATCCCATGCTGATTATGTTTACTTCCACGCATTTGTATGAGCTGTGATTTTCCTATTTTACAATTTTTTACAGAAAAATGGAGTATTATAAACCCATTCTTTATATGTGCCATATGTATTTTTTTCCATTTGTTTTACATTTTAATTCTAAATAAGTTATGGAGCATGCATGTGGGCAAAACTCTTACGATAACATAATATTTATTAAAAATCAACTTCCTGTGTTTACTGCTTTAAAAGATAAGGCCAAGAACAAAAACACACATAATTCTGCACAATACTTAAAATCATAAATTCAGTAGATATGTTAATTGTATGATGCAATATAATCTGATTTGTCCTTAGCTTGAAATTTTCTGCTGCTGTTTCTGTCACAGGTCTGCGGTCATAAAACTTCACCTCTTTATTTCAGTTACTTCACTTTTACAGTAATAACAAGCATTGCTTTCACCCATTGCTACATATATGTGGCATTTCATAACTCCCAAATGCTTGAGTATGCAATTTTAATAAGCTTTTAACATAGGGTTCCACATGAAGTAGTTCTTTTCATCAGCAGCAATTCAGGGTATAAATGTAGGTACCCTTTATGGTGCTACTGCAATGCAGTTATTCTGTTGGCTGCTGAAGAATATGATGAAAAGGTCCTTGGCATCATCACTGACAGCTCCTGAAAGATTTTATGACTGTATATTTGCTTGGGCATCTCTTTTGAATTCTACTCTACAGTGCTGCTACCCTGAGCTGTTAAGAACGAAAGGAACCTTGCTGGAGAAACCAAGATAGAAGTGTAAGTACAGCCTTTGGACCAAAGAGAAAGGAGAAATTATCAGTAATTCCTGCTCCTTTTACAAAGCAGTTGGCTCACTCTCCAAGTTAGTAGCTTTCAACCCCGTGGCTGGTGGAAAGATTATAAGTAAAATAGAAAACGGTAGATTTTTAAATCTCTCTGTTGGAATCTGCACCTCCTCTGGGAACACCTTGTGGCTCTCTACCTCAAGTGTTTTTGAAATCCAAACAAAGAATTATACAATTTCCCATAGGGGAATAATATTTGTTAAAACTGAATTAAGATTGAAAGCATATGTTAATAATTAATAGGTTAAAGAATATGTTATGACATATATTGTAATTGTGAAAATCTACCATTGGAAAGTCTCAAATCTTAAAGGTGAGATTAATCTTAAATACACAGTTGTTACTAAACCTGACATGCAAAAACACCAAAATGGTGAAAATATACTTTTTAAAATTCATTTAATCATCTATTCCATAGCTCTCTATACTAAATGTAAATTATTAATTAAAGACTTTATATGTCACTATATGTAAGAGTTATGGCATTTGCATGCATGTACTAGTGTAATGATTTTCCTTCTATTCTGTTTTGAAAGGTATTTTTTGCCTAGAAATATAATACCTTGTCATGGAAACATTGAAATAATGTGTAAAATGATTACCTTATTGATTAAGACTTTTGATCTTTCCATATTTATAAGTATATTGTTATAAAAACTATATTAAACTTTATTAAAATCTATTTAGTATGTTAAATTCTTTGGATAGTTCTCAGTCAAGAGATCAAAGTATTATATATATTGTAGTAGAACGTATTGACTAATGTGCTTACTTTTGTCTGCAACATGATTATTGTGTCTCTCTTTTATTAGCAGTTTATCAATACAACACAATATGACATATAAATCAAAAATAGAAAACTGGGAACCACAAAGAGACAGAAATTTATTTGGTCAGACTAATGAAAGAAAAACAGAAAGAATTTTGAATTTGAAAGTTTAAATTAAGGAACAGAAGAAGGACTAATCTGCACTAATAAGCATCATTGTCCTCTAAGTTATCAGTATTTAGGAAAATTATAATAACTTTCAAGAAATTTGTATAGGTGTCAATGCAGATAATTTAGCAAGAGATTTCCTGGAACATATAAATGAAATTGCACTCAGACTATCAATTCATGCATGCATATGAAAAAATATAAAAATACTTATCTGTCTAAAGATCAAAGAGCAAAAGTTATCAAAAAATTAATTGAGAAATTTGGGGTGAAATAGCAGAAAACATTGTTCTATTTAATCCAGACAGAAAAGATATAAGGAAAGCATGATGTTACGTATATTTTCATATACTACAGGATCACAAATCTCAGGGAACTATTTCCATGATACAGAGGAACTAATCGTCTCAGAATATAAATCCAGGTTTACACCTGTTACACAGGGACATCCGTTGTAGTCTAAGTGAACAAAACAGCTTTAAGTAAACTATGCTATAACTACAATAACTATGATTAATATTGTCATAATTAGATAATTAATTTAATAAAGTTAGATGCTATGCATATATATGATTTTTTATATGTATCATATATGTGTATAACACACACACACACATATGCAGTTATATATTTCTTTATTATGGCTGAGTACATTGAAAATATATTGACAGATGACCAAGTTATTTGAGAAAATACACTGTGCATGATGAGTAAGTTAGGTAAGAATATATACGTATGAGGATAGTCTGCAGAAAGCTTCTGTGGAAAAAAAAAATTAAGTCTGTATCAGAATCACACAACTAAAGGATATCCAAGGATATTATAAGATCTTTCTATCCTCTATGGATATTATCAGAATGTGTATCAGGTCCTTTTGGATACCCAAGGACTCTGCTGAGAGTGAAATGCAGTCTTAACATTTGGTCACATAATTTGCTTTTCTCTAAAAAAAAATCTAAAATATGTTTCTATAGTGAGATATCTTGTGGATGAATAAAACCAATAGGTTTTCACATTGAGAGGGAAGACAGACCTGGATGAAAGAGTATATAATAATTTTCCATGAAATCACTGTTAGAAGACTCAGTAAATATTAGTAAATATTAGTATTAGTAATAATAGTAAATATTAGACTTAGTAAATATTAAACTGAAAAATCAAAACAAATATCAAATCAAATGAATAGAAAAGCTTTACCTTTTTGAGCTAATGATGAGTAAAACTGAACTTTGATAAAGTACCAACGAATTAGTTTATTACCACAGTAAGTCCAAAAGAGTAATAGTAATCATCTTCTTTTCCTGAGTGTATTTATATATACCTAACAAAAATAGATCAAAATGATTGGATACTGAGTGAATTTGTACTGGGCAATTTGTCCAAATCCTACAAGTTCTAAATAAAGCAGTGTTTACAGCCAAAAGTACAACATACAACAAATCCAACAAAATGCTGATCCAGCCAAAATGCTGCAGATGAAGTGAGCGGGCAGGAAAATTCCAGGGAGGAAGGTGTTGGCTCTAGGGAATAGAAGAATGCAAGAAAAATCAGAAATCTCATCATTCGAATAAGTAGAAGTGGATGAGATAAATTTGAACCCATCTTTCCAACAAAAGGGAATTATTAAAAGTATGATCTTTCAGCAGACATCCTGCAAAGAAAAGGAAAAAAAAAAAGTATCAAATAAATATTCATGACTTGTCTGTCAATATCAGTGATATCGATTATATAAATTTATTTTTAAATCACAGCATATTTCCTGAGCGTACAGTACAGATAGCTTTCTTGAGATACAAATATTTGATCCTGCTGAATAAATATATTCTTTTTTAAGTGTACCTTTTTTAAGTGTATGTCTTGACCTTTAGTTGTTTGTTGCTTAAGTGAATTAAAATGAAAGGGGCCAAACTCTGAGCAAAACACCATGGACTCTGACTAGAGCAATGCTTTTCATTTCCATATACGACACTGTGACTCAGCATCATTTCTGGGATCCACTTCTGCATCCAAAGAGAAAAATAGCACTTAAAGAAAATGCTGTATAGAATAACAACATAAATATCAGTAAGCAATTCTCTGTGTCCTTTCCAAGTTTAGTTTTAATACACGTTTCCTAATGAGGTTTATGTGGTCCACTTTCAGCCAGCTAGCTGAAGTATAGCCACACTTCACTGCTGTCACCGTGCTTGGTGCTCGTGGGGGATTTCTAGCTCTTTAATGCAAAACGTAGGGGTAGACCTGGAAGCAAAACCCACTTGGTTCTCCCATTCAGGCACTGGCAGCCTTATCCCAGGTTTTAAGACTCACCATCATTTCTTCCTCTTCCTCCATTTGGATGAAGCCCTTGGTCTTGCCTGTGCCACAGGGAAAAAGTGGACAGGGTAGAAGGGTAAGGGAAGGCAGCTCATCTCCCTCTTCCCTCTCACTCCAGTAATTCCAGGATATTTTCGTGCCTGCAGCTGTGATGCTGCTCTCGTGCTCTCTTGTGCCGGAGCTCAGGAGAGGCAGATCTCGTGGGACATGGGAAGTTTGTCATTTGGAATTAGCAGAAGTGTCAGAAAAAAATGCAATGCCCCGATCTGGTGGAACACAGCGACTTGGTTTTGGAAAGAAAAATGTAAACAAAATGTCACATCTCTAGCTTTTTGTAGAAGTCCGCACAATAGACCTCACTATGCGACTTATTCCTTCATACAAATTTACCCTTATGGTTAAACATTAAGGTCATCTTCTATTAAACATCTTTATTCCTCCCATATTATTTTCTTTAGTAGAGAAGATTTTGCTCATTCAAAAAGCTCATGCTATGTTTCAACAGCAACATCAATTCAGATTTGTATAACATTACTTCCAGCAGTAGCGAAAACACCTTTGGAAAAATACTTAATGGTGTTCTCAATATCAGGAAGAAGAGACCATTTTATATCAAGGCTTCTCAGTCTGTTGTCCTAAATACTGCCATCAAGTTGAATGTAAAACATAGACTAGTAATTGAAGAATACAATTCAGTAAGGTGAAAAATGCTTGAATAATGCTTGTATAAAAAATGGGTATTTAAAGCCTCATCTGCATATGCAGGTATTTGTGTAAGCGCAGATTACATGCTTATTAACATCCAGGGAGTGTGCGCCTGTCTTTAGTGCACATACTCATGCTAAATTAAGAAACTATGTGATTGGTGCCTTTCAACATGCACCTGTGTGTACTGGTCACAGAATCACAGAATGGTTGAGGTTGGAAGGGGCCTCTAGAGATCATCTAGTCCAACCCTCCTGCTCCAGCAGGGACACCTAGAGCACGTGGCACAGGGGGACATCCAGACGGGTTTGGAAGATCTCCAGAGAAGGAGACTCCACAACCTCTCTGGGCAGCCTGTTCCAGGGCTCTGTCACCCTCACAGGAAAGAAGTTCTTCCTCACATGGAAATGGAACTTCCCATGTTTCAACTTGCACCCATTACCCCTTGTCCTGTTGCTGGCCACCACTGAGAAGAGTTTCGCCCCATCCTCTTTACTTTCTCCCCTCAGGTATGGGTACATATAAGATCCCCTCTCAGTCTTCTCTTCTCTGGGCTAAACAGGCCCAGCCCAGGGCCTAGTCTTTCCTCATGCAACAGATGCTCCTGTCCCTTAATCAGGGCCCAAACAGACCCCTCATAAAATATAAGCTCCAGGCCCTTAGTCGTCTTTGCTGCTCTGCACTGGACCCTCTCTAGAATTTCCATGGCAGACTCCCCTCATAAGTCTCTTGGGCTGTTTATCACTTTCTAGCTTTTATGTTATGCAATACATAGTTCTTTTCCTACAGTTATAAGGATTACAGGAACTCAGTTAAATAAATAATCTGAAAAAAAGGGCCCCAAACAGTTTAAAACTATGATTTTCATCATTAAAGATTTAGTATTTGAAGAGTTAAGAAAGACAGAAAATTGACTGGAATAAGAATTATACCATGTAGATATCAACAAGAATACAAGCAGACAGATTGCTCTTGTGCATATATATGTATATATATATATATGTCTGTGCACCATCTTACATATATTTCTACTTGTGGTAAATTAAACTTATGCATTATTCATGCAAAAATGTATCTGTCATTCTGGAATTTAATTAGCCATTTGAGCGATTAATGAGCTGCTGCCACTACTGCACATTTTTACATTACACCATAAAGAACCCTTCTAACAGCAAAACAATGTCTGTAGAAGATGGGGAAAATTGTAACTGCATTGAAACAATGGCTATGTCAAAGGAATCTTTGCTTTTCTGTATGGTAACACCCTTTGCTTTCTGCTGAACCTTCAGTTCATGCTTGACCCATTTTTGACAGAATTTCACATCATAGGTATTTAAAATGGCTACAACCCTGAAAGGCATTTTGACTGCAAAATCTGCTCCTCCAGACATCTCACAATGGTATAAAAAAGAGACAATTTATATAAACAATATTAAGCCTAACACGTTGTTTATCTACAAGATTTTTCCTCCATAGAATTTGGTGTCTCTCTTTTATTTGACAATCATTCAAGTCTGTCAGGGAGAAAAATAGGCTTGATGCAATAGCTAGAACTGCTTCTCTCATGCATGTGTCAGCATCCTTGTAAAAACTTAAAAATGAAGATCTGTTCATTTCACCCAAGTGCCGACAAGAGCTTAAAAATATGTTTGTGCTTTTGTCAAGGTCAATCTCCTGTTATTTTATAGAGAACGCTTAATTTAACATATGTTTCATGTCAAAGCTGTGTACATCTGAATATACTGGAGTGTCTGCTTTGCACAAATGCTTTGCCAAGCGCAGACAACCTGTCAAACAAAGAGCAGCACAAAGGAAAAAGCAAGTCTTTAATTTTCTCTCTAGTTGTACCGCATCTGCATTCTCCGTACCTGTCTTCAGTTCAGTCAGCTTCTCTTTTAAGCTGTGTTTTAGAGCAAATTGACTCCATTCCAGGTTTTCTGATAAGAGCGTTTTAAGATGAGATATCATTACTTTAAGCTAAGAATTCTTTTTCTTCCTATTAAAAAAAGGATCAAACACCAAAGCATTTCATTGTCTGTGCTCTATTTACAAATCTTTCAAATTGCATTATCATTTTCTGAAGCAAAAAAACAAAACATTGTCTCTTGATCTTAATACACATTTCACATCACTATCAGCTTTATGTTAACAAACTTTACATCATTATACATTTTAAATGGATTACTCCTCGCTGGGCAACTAAGGGAAAAAAGCCTTTGAAGAAAGAATGTACTATTGCTTCTCATTGTTAAATATTTTTAGATATCTGTAAGTGACTCAACAATGCAATCCTGTAACATATTCAGTTTAATGTGAGAAGTTGCAGTTTTTAATTCCTATGAACCATACTGAGCAATGAACCAAAGCTTTACTGTACTTTTGCAAATCATAAAAACAGAAACACAAAGCAATTTCTCTTTCCTTAGTAATTTTTCATTATATTAATGGCAAACTTATAAAAGGCACCCCTACCCCAATTTACACTTACAAGCAAACATATTGTTGTGATATGTATATACATATTTCATTTTTAAACTATGCTTTCAGTCTCAGCTTTCCCAGCTGAATTCACAAGATTTTGTCTCAAATGAATAACTAATAATCAATCCTTACAGCAACAGTTATGTGAGGTACACTGAAACATTAAGTAAACAAAAAATAATTGAACACAACTGAACATAGTAAAGACTGAGACCAATAAATTCATGTCTGAAAAGGAAGAAACTCTGGAAGTTCTTATCAAGAAAGCAAAAAAGAATGAGACTCTTTAGCAGCCTGCCAGCAAATCAGCCAAGCAAAGCCAAAATCCTGCAGCTCTTGGGAGTAGAAAACACCTGTTTCTGAGATTTCCAATGTGAACTTGAAGATATCTTAACCTTTGTCCAGTGATAAGAAAATTATATTTAAAAAGGTAAAATTATCTTTTTATTTTTTATACTTTTAAAAAAATATGTTGTAGGATTTTCAAATTCTTTTGATTTTGTCTCAAACTGTAAATGACAGAAACCAAAAAAAGAGCTAACTATACAATATGCAACTATACAATATGCACTTAAAATAAATGTTCATAATATTATGTCCGTTCCAATCCCTGGCAGATACAGAATGAAAAGCAAAACAAATACTGACTATATTTGAATTTCAGATTTTTGAGTAATAGTTGAACTTTCCAGTGGAATTTGTTCCCATCCTGCTTTAATGGACTCCTAAATTCCTTTACAATTGCCAAAAGAGGATCTTCCCTAGTGAAAACCATCCAGAAGAATAGTTAGACTTACAAGAAGAAAGTAAGATTTCTTGTCAGCGACAGAAAATAGAATAGGCACTTTTGATGAACAATTAATTCCATGCTAAGATAAGAAAGTTAAATTGCCTTTTGAATATATTTTTACACTTCACTCGATTTCTTAATATACAGAAAGATAATCTGGAATCGTTTTGGACCTTATGAAACATGACCATTCTATAACATATTTAGAAAACATGTCATATGAGCAAAGTTATGCTTATATTTTTGTTTTATTTAATGTTACTGAACACAATTACTTTCCAGATTATACTGACTTGAAGGAGCTGCCTAGATGGTGGTTTTGAAGTGTTTGCTTCTGTAACAAGCACATTCTTGAAATTTTTGCATTTTGCTGCATGTCACATTGTCACACAACATGAAAACTTCATCACAGCATCAAGAAGATTCAGTAGAGTGTGTTTAGTAGGTCTTCTTCCATACCTTTAGCTAATGAGATTTCAAGAAGCTAATTACTTAAGGGCACATGTTATGGGTGAAGGTGGAACAGTCCGTAATGCAAGTAGTCCTGCAGACGTAGGGTGGACTAGCTGTTGTAATGTTCAACAGCTGAAAATTGACCTTCTTACAGAGGAAGAAGTAAATTTCATAAATACAAAAATTTTTAACTTCTTGGTGGCATTAGTAATTTTAAATGAATATTTCTGATGTAACTCCTCTCCCCACTGGGTTTTAAACAATATAACAGAAACGTTTCCAGTGATGTGGATGGGTAGATTTGTGCTTATGGAAGTATGGGTTTACTTCAGATTCATCTTTATAGATAAGTCATCATCTTTGTTTGTGAGCCTTGCTAGCACTCCTTAGATTACAAATAATGGATACCATGACTTCTTACTGGGTTATATCTGTCTACATACAAAATAAAACTTTTATCCTAACTCACAGCAAGACACTAAAGGAATGAAATTCTCTTCCTGACAAACTTTTCTGATGCTAGTGTAACAATGACAGTAGTGATGGCCATTTATTTTAATTCTATATGATTAAAAAATCCCAGAAAGTCTGACAAAAATGAAAACCATAACTACCAGCCTTTGAGAAAGCCGTTACTTCGTTTGGATACTGTTTGAGTCCTCTGCATGATGGGATTGCCTTACTATGCCTGCAGAAACAGCTGAAGGGACAACTCCAACACAGCTGGTATGAATACTGATGAAAACTATAAAAGCTCTTTCTTTAAATATCCAAAGTAATTTACATGGAAGTTCAATATTCATTGAAAATTTCAGGTAAGATTTGGTTTTAATTAACACTGCTGAAATAGTCAGGACCTTATTAATATGTCAGGGGAATATTATCTGGAAGGGCACTGCAGCTATCTAGAAGTCTGTGAACAGATAAAAGCTTATTCTAATTAACCAGTTCCATCCTTTTTTTTTTTTTTTCCTTGATAATAACCCAACAGTAATGACATAAATGACAGAGTAATATGGAGCCTCATTGCTGGCATACTCTCATTAATACTATTTTGCTTCTGAAACAACATAATTCTTCATGTTTATCTATACAGGTACACCAAAGTTCTGTATTATACATTGAATATGCAAATATGTATGTTAAGAGTTATACAGTTTAAGAGTTACATTAATTATTTTGTATTAAACATGTCCAGTGAAAGCAAGGAAATATAATTCTGAAAAAGGAATCCTGCATGAATAAGAAATCATTCAATACATTGGGAGGTCAGGAACAAATTTCTTTTTGGTTGTTACCAAAATATAAAGAAAAATAATACTCTTCTCAGAGTTGCCAGATAGGCAGGTTCATAGTGGACATACTAGGAAATAAAGTAAGTAAGTGTGAAGTTTCACAGTGACAGTAAGAAGTGGGAATCCTAAGGACCTGTTGGGTAAAAATAACTTTTTACTGCCTCAGCCTTGCCCCACGGAAAAGACTTACTGACTGAGGGGAATCCTGTTGGTATGTTGAAGATAATTGGTTCCCAGAGTCAGATTTTATGGTCCTGTTACAAAATGGTCCAATCATATGGCCTGCTTACTGTCATCAAACGAAAAATGTCTATTACATTACTTTTATAAAATTATAGTCCATTGTGTAAAACCCATCTTCTTGTACATCTTTAATAACAAGCTCAGCTACCTGAAGAAATGTCTAAGTGCTTATTCTGAATTAGATTATTGCATTTATAGTTTAGGAGATGCTGAGGTAACATAAAATGTATTTATGATCATTCATTAAATATCTCTTTTTCCCCTTAGAATAATCTTTTTGGTCACAGAAAATAATGCCACATTTTGTTATATTATATATCAAGACCTAAGCCAATTAATTTCCCACTGTAAGATATGTCCAAATAATACATTTATGAGGTCATATATTTGCTATTTCTATTTTTAGATTTTTTAAAAAAATAAAGTCGCAAGTCTATTAGCCAGTGGAATATGGGTGCCAACAGGGACGTAATTCACTGGCAAATACACATATATGAGGCACATTGAAAGATATATCACACATTTATTTCTGCAATGTATACTAATATGTATATATGCTATTGATGTGAAAATAAACTTTGTGTTAATAAAAAGTTTAAATTAAACCTTTAATTTAGCATGTATGGAGGCCAAATTTATCCTCAGCAGTGCAAGGAGCTGCAGATCATATCTTTTACTGTGTTCCTAAGCTTGAAATCCTATGTAAGATGTACATCATCATTTCTCCTGAATTAGATGCTGCATCAGGCTTGTACACACATCCACAGTATATATGTCCAGGGCATGTACATATACATATGTCTATGGTGCACATATGAACGACATTGCAGAAAAATACTGACAATGAAGCTGTTAGGAGGATACCCTAAGCGATACATCATCTAAGCCATGGGGCCCACTGGTCTGTCATGGGATAGAAATGTTGTTTTTCAATGCAATTAACAACTCGGACCAGAACAGTAAAAGTCTTCTTTTTTGTCATGCTATTCTCACTATCATCCATGCCAGCCCTTTACAGCCTTCTAAGGGATTTCACGTCCTGCCTCTGTTCATATAGTTTTCCTCAGAAAATGTCTTTGTTCCTTAAAAGAATAATTCCTGCAATTCTGATATGTGAACTGAAAAATAAAACATATTTAATATTTTCATGGAAAATTTTTGAGGGATTCTATAAAAATGGATATTTAAGTATTCTATGGCAATGGTTTTGTATTCTAAGAAAATTTCCACATAGAATAAGCCCCTATTCTTTCATAAATCTCCTACTATGTTTTCAGCAAGTACTAAACTTCACGAAACTTGTAAAATAAAATATATATTCCACTTACTTACAAAATACCTAAAGATAAACCTTTGTGTTTATCTAAATTCAGTGAAATTGCATATGCTTTTTATTGGCAGGATAGTAATACTGGTTGTGCCATAAACTGACTAATGAAGCAGAAGGTTTACCGACAACTTATTCTGCAAGCTTCTTTCTGCTGGAATGTGAAGAATGACTATTTCCAGTCTGAGGACAAGGACACTGCGCCTGGTGATGAAAAATAAATTGACCTAAAGAAAGAAAGTAGGATTTCCAGTTATAAGCATGCATTCAGGTAGATCACTACTTACTGTCCACGAGTTGAGAGGAGGTAACACGACCAAGGAGATCTTCACTACCAACAGCCGTGTCCACAACATGCCACAATTCTTCCACTTCCTGCTGCTCTGCCTCTCTTTTTTTTTTTTTTCCCAGTAGGATGATATATGTGATGATATCTGTATAAGAGGATAATGATATACGTAAGGAAAAAGAGTCCACCTTGTTTTTGCAACAGCTATGACTATCTTGGCATGGTTTTTTACCTTATCTGAACCTTTATACTAATGCACAATGACTCTATCAATGCAAGTGTGTTATTAAATATACAGAAACATCCTTGAGAAAATATAAAGTTCGAGAGCTAAAGCCATACAGTGTTACTACTTTCAGATGCAGGCAAAATTTAGGAATTATTCCAGATTTAAGTCTTATTCTGAAAGGAGGAGAGGAAAAGATGTGAGGAAATAAAAACACCTTTGGTTTTAGTATCAGTATCAAAAAGAAGCCATAGCTCTCCATCACAACTGGTATCAATATGGCTAAATTTTCTGCCCCCAAAAAGGTTGATTTCCTCTATACTGCTATACTGTCCAGCAAATTGAGTTATGCCCCCAAAGCCTGACCCAGCGTTGCTAGAAGATTGGCAGGTGGCCAATCTTAATTTACTTCACTTAATTTACTAGTGTGAATCTGTAACAGGGTCAATATTTGCAAAACTTTGCACACAAAGTTGCACTTATATAATTAAAATCACTTTAGAAGTTTAAGAAGTTAATCCTCGTGTGATGTTCTTTTTAAATCAACACAACCTAAAACAAAAAGGAAGATTCACATTGCTTTATTTTAACTACCTAACTTAGGGGACAATATTATATGCTTAGAAATAGGCAGTGTAACTTCTTAAAAGTGTCTCTGCAGGGGATTGCATTGATTTAAAATGAAAGCAAACCAGTGCAATGAGCTTGAGTCACCTTACACTCCTAAATCCATATATAAAAGACTCCTTATCTGTTTCATCCTGAGCACTCACCAGTTTCCCTGCACAAGATAAAAAGTTGTAATGGTGACCAGAAGATGCCATGTTGTTGCTGCTACTCATTCAGATATGTGGTACCAGCTGTGGTAGAAAAAAAATGTTCCTTTCCTCCCTCACATGCCCTGATACTTTTTATTTTAATTTTCTTTTCAGAGTAGGTTTTGTATGAAATTGTATCTTTTGAATTCCCTCAGGCTGGCGGTCATTTTTTCTCTCTCTTAAAGCATGTATTTCCAGATCAAGAGCCACATCAGTTATGTCCCTGCACAAATTGACCACTGTGACCAGGCAGAAGGACTGTAGCTATGGCTAGTCAGCCTTGGAATTCTAAATACAAGACCAATGCAGACATCACCATAATTTCCTGCCAATGTATGCAGAAAATTACTTTCTTATATCCAAAATCTATTGCTTTAATCAAAATTTCTATTCTCATATGTCAAGAAAACAGCTTTTGTTGAATTGCTTACTTGGCTGCAGTGATAATAGGCTAAACAAGCATTGATTATCTTTCTATAATGATAAATTACTGCATACACCTTAGATTTGGCAATGCTTTTTCTTAAGTCTCATTCAGTTCTATTTTTTTTCAAAATATATATCTTTTAAGGCTTACATGGAACTTGTATGCCAAATAATTTACTGAATAACACAATGATATACTGAAAAGAAATGCCTTGCGTTACGTGCTTTTTCCTTCAACAAGAACAACAAAAAAAGAGTCTTCTTTGGTGGATATTAGAAAATGCAGACAACCATGCTGCAATTAAGCATGGCACTGATGAAGAAATCACAGTAGGCAGTTTATTAAACAAAAGTATAGATTGAAAGAATAATATTGTCTTTCTTCTCAAAGTATCTCATGAATCCTTCTCTCCTGCATACAGGTAGAAACATTCTTGTAATCCCAGGTGCAGAGAAAACTTTTGGAGCAAGAACCGGTGAGTTTTGAGATACTTTCTGGAAAGCACTGCAATATATAAGGCCCAAGGATGAAAGTCTTTATTTTGCAAGAGTTTCAAGGTATACCTCCTCTCCCTTCATTCCAAGACCTCTTTAGGATGTTGTTCCCTCAGAGATCCCATCATGACCGTTTGTGGGGATGGGTCTCAACAAACTCAGATGGAAATCAGATGAACTGACTGTAATAGCTTATTAAAAAAAAACAGTTCTTAATTTCTCTATTATATTCTGGCTTGGGGAAATAGCTCCTCAGGTATACTTTTCTCAAATTTCTTGTCAAAGTTTGAGTTTGATGAGTAATTTGAAATTGTGACTTGATATTACAGGGTTAATCTTTGTTTCTCAGAAAACTGCTTTCCTTACTAAGGGAAGTAAAGAATCAGTTCTTCAGCATCCATGTACTTTCTCTGTTAATTCCACACGGATGCTAGTTTGGAAGCTACTTCTGTCCATAGTGATACTCTAATTACTGCTAACTAGTCAAACTGGAGTGAATTATGTGTTTCACTTCATGTAATTCTATTCTGCAGTCATCTTAAAATAATAATCACAATCTTCCACAAGCTTGTGCTTCAAGGGTTTTTTGAATTTATGAGGTTTATGAATTTGGATTGCTTTTAGAACTCTTAATCTGCATATTTACCTACATATTACTTTAAAATGTTGTATAGTTCCAGAAGCTATTCTTGAAATCCTGACTTCTGGGCTCTGAAAAATTTAAAGTCACTCCTCTGTCGGTTTCACTGACTAGAAAGATTCTTTCTAGTCTAAATCTGTAGACTATCTCAGAACACAGGGAATAAAAGGATTCTTTTCTATGAATATTTTTTTTAATCCTGGAAAGTACTTTGTGCTGGTGTTTGAATGCGTGTGGTTTCCTTCAGCTTCACTATGCAATTTAACTTATGGCCTGTAGTATATTACTATTATATGTCAGTATATAATGTATATCCAAACTCCAATATCTGTCTGCAATATGCATTATACAGCCTCTAATATCTGTTTGGGTAAAAAAAAATACAGAAGAGGCATTATTCTATCTTTCTACTTTTGTATTAAAATTGCTTGTTCAACATTGCTTTGTATTTATCCTTACTCCTATCTCTCATAATTTCCAGACAAATTCCTTTGTGGTTAGAATAACATTGCAGGCACCATTCAAAAACCAACAATGCAAGTTTCCACTTCACAAGATTCTTTCTTAATGGGCTGCAGCAGCAGTACAAGATAATACATAAATTATGAGAAGTCACTTTTGGGAGTAGAACCCAAAGTTTCCTAAATAACTCCATTAACTGGAGCCAGCAATGCGTCTTTGTAATATTCAATTAATGTAGACTTCCTTTCTTTTTATTTCCTCTTTTCTGTCAGTATGATGGATAACCATTACTGTTCAAAGTTTGATACACTTCTCCTTCAGTCTTGTATTTTGCCACATCCTTGCAATTCTTTTAGAGCACGGAAGCAATTAAAACTAGAAAAAAAATAAAAAAATAAAAAAGTATGGATAGCTATTGAATTTCTGTGAATATCTTTGTGATCTTTTGCTGTTTCAGACAGAGTAGTCTATCCTGAAAGTCTTTCATGTCTGTGGTGCAGTTTCTCCTCCCTTGTTCTTTGCAAGGAACAAGATCTAAATCTTAGTGTCTCACACATGCTCACCCAAGAGCTCTAAACCACTTCACTATGTTTGCCTCGCCTATAGAAAACACCTTACTCCACAGATTTTTCCATAGGTTACTTTAACTTAGCGAAGCCTGGTAATATCTGTTGCTTCTATGTTTATAACTAAACAAACTTCAGTGGCCTTATTCCTTCTCCAGTGATAGGAAATTCTTCTGGCTTAGCAGTAGAGATGCCTCTCACATTAGTGGAGTTTACTGTGGTTCAAATTCATCCCTACAGGTAAAAGCACTTACTTAATACTTAAAAAATATTTTTTTAAAAAAAAAGGCAAAAGAAAAAAGAAAAAAAAGACAAACTATATTCTAAAGATTTCCCATCTCCTAACAAATGTTTATTAAAATACGTCAGCTGGCTACTACCTATACGTCAGCTGGCTACTACCTCTATCACTGCAGAAAGACTCTAGGGTGTCCTGCTTGGGCAGGAAACCTAGCTTTTTAGGTGCCTGAAAATATACATGGCCCTCTCTGTCTTCCAAATCTACTGAAGCTAGTGCAGTCGTGGCTGTGTAAAGAGATGGGGAGCTGTATGGAGATGAAACCCAGAGTCATTCTGTGGCGATCAGAATCAGCTCAGGATTCAGGAATTCTTACCACACTGAGAACTAAAATGGCATTGAATCAAACAGTATTTCCTGCAGCTACCTATAGAACCAGTGGACTTGATGTATGTGCCTGATCTGTCAAAAGATATGTAACTAGATAATAAGGGCCCGCATGTTTGTTTTTTGTGGTTCAACGTTACCTGATTTATTGGTTTATTGGAACAGCAGATTGCATTTCATACTGTTCTATTCCTGAACAAGTTATCTCTTTTTTTTTTTTTTTTTTGTGATTAAGTGGATGACACAGTAATTAGCAGTAATTTTCTGCTAACTATTGCATCAGCTTCATTAACTCAACTGGAATTACTGCAATCTCTGTTTTTTAAACTGGACATTCTCCTGCTAACACAAAAGCAAGATTAGAGTTCCATTAACAGAATTTATTACATACCAAAAACAAAAGGCAAAGTTTCCTTCCTTCTTTATATAAATATGCAACCACAATAGGAATTATATTAAAGAGATTAATATTGAATATCTATCATGCATAAATGTAATGCCACATTTAATTGGAAAACTGTTGAAAAGGTGAATTGATTTTCATGTTCCAGTAAGGCCTGCAAGGAAAAATACATGAGAATTGAAGAAGACATTAAGACAAAATTATCCCTTGTAAGTATTTCATTAGTTAGGGCTTCTACAATTAGAAAAGTTTCAGATGAAGACTACTAGGTCATTTTCTTGGAAACCAGAATATAAGGAGTAGCAGTGTACACGGCTAAACAGGTATCAGAACAAATTAGCCAGCATCATGTGAAAGGAAGGAGACACTCAGCTCCTTATCTTCGCTGTTCTCTACTTCTAATGTTCTCTCTTTGGTGGATAATAACCAGAGGTTTTTTTTGTGTGTATATATTTTACTCCGGTTCTGTTATTATATTTTTCAGTATTGTATTCTAATTATATCTCCACATCCATATCTTTTTTTTCCTCAAACTCTTTCATCTCATGCTAATCTAAGATTTACATTGTACTATATTTTGGAAGCTGTTTGAAGTAAGCAGTTCTGATTCTTTCAAAATTACACTGAAGCTGAATTTTCTGATCCTGCTGTCTCCAGTCAGCTAGTGTATATCAGCATATTTCCATTGACATTGTTAGGTTATAGCAATTTTTTGCAGTTCACAGTAACAGCTACTATACACTGAAAATTACTGTTGATTTATAAGAGAATCACCAACTCCTAGTGTTTACAAAATTGAGTTATCCCTGTGAAATATACTGCTTGCTAAAATATATTATTAGCATTAATATAAATAGTATTAATTTTTTTTTAGCTATTCCTATTAAGCAAGGACAAATTTCTATTTGTCCTATTAGCGACGAAAAATGGCTAACAATGGCTAACAAAGGGTTTTGTCTGTTTTAATGATACAAATGAGACTTTAAGAAGTACTTTATAAACATAAGCAGATAACTTTTTAGAGTTAATTAATATGTTTTATCTATAAAATGTGCTCAGCGTTATTGCTTAGCATATATAATAGTCTGAATTTTGCCTGATCTGCTGCAGTGTAATTCCACCGAAAATAGAAGTTATATACATAGGATGAGATTCAGGCCTGAGAACATCAATCTATGCGTTTCTCATTCTGCCTTCTTCTCATATATAACCCAACATATTAAATATCACAAGTCAATTCTTTTATCAAGCTTGATGGATTGACAACGCACCTAACTTCAGCTGTTTATCTTCTTTTTTATGAAAACGTTAGTTGCCATATTATTTACGCACAAGGGAAATACTTGGCAAAACACAGATGGAAAAATAGTACTTAGTTTAAAAAACATAATGCAAAATTTTGGGAATGTAATATGTTTCTGAGCTTTAAACGTTTTATTTTTTATCAAAACAAAATTGCTACTTAGAGAGACTGCCTGACACTCACTTCACTGTGCAGAATAACAGAAGTATATTCGTCTTTTCATTGTGTGAAGAATGCTCTTAACAAGGTAAAAGAGTTACGATTCCTGAAGGATAACCATAATTTATATACTATTTTTCTCTGAAAAAGCAGCTGCCAGTTGTTTTCTGCCCTGCACTGTAATTATGGGTGTTAAGTATTGCCAGGTAGAAAGGCCTGGTGGAGGCTGGTGTGTCCATGCTCACTTTCGCAGCCATGTCCATGCTCGGCCAGGAATTAACTGTCCCCCAGCCAGGGTGAGTGTCCCAGGTCACTCCAGCCCCACTGGCTGCTCCCATCAGCCACGCTTACTGTATTTTTCTGTGCATGCCTATGGAATATGATTCATATTTATTCAGTTCTTAGAATTAACAGATGTTGGATGACATCTACTCTGCATAAATTCAGTTTTATAACAAACTGTACTGGCTCCTGGGATTTAGATTTGGTGTCTTCTTGAATATCCAAACCTATGTGTCAAGCATCAAAAACAGGAGAGTGCCTCAAAAGTAGAAGAAAGCCCAGAGTGCAATAGCTCACTCATAATTCCATGTTAAGACTGTGCATCTATGTGTATAGGACCGCATGTGTCCCAGCTCTTCACCATTTTTCATTTCCTTTTCCTCCTTTTTCACTTTCTGTCTTTCTCCCCAGAGGATTTCCCACTCTCAGGCAGTGGAACACAAGCCAAAATTTGGCCCAAAATTAGACTGACACATAAATTCAAAAAACAGTAGAGATACAGCTTATGTTAACTAGCAGTGGTTAAAATACCACCTAGAAAATATGTCATATTCATATGTCATCTAGAATCAGAGTTATTTTAAGCAAAATCCCTATTTAAACTGGTATCGAGTTTTCCTGTGACAGGTAATGTATCATAGAATTTTTAAAGAACTGCGCTAAAATTTGGTAGTTAGAGCCTGAGCAATTGTATTTTAATAATGAGCACATACTATATTCTGACTAGCTATGGCAGATTTGCCTGGGAAAAGGATCAAGATTTTCTTTTTTTTATTTTAATTGAGGCATTCTAAAACCAGCTACATAAGAATAATTGAGCTTACTGCATTTTCAGAAAAAAAAAAAAAGTGGCTGATGGAATAAAACACAATAAACAAAAATCTTCTGCTGCATTTTTCAGCCTAAATTCTCACTGTGCACATTTAGTTTTGACAGCATATTTTTAACTATGCCATTTGGTATTGTTAGCAAAGATACAAAGGCTATGTATGACCGAAGACAAATGTTTTCTCTTTTGATTGTAAAATAAATAGATCTGTCTTTCTTTTGTGTCTCCTTTCAGATAATTAAAATGGTAGGAGGCACTTATCTGTCTCTAATGGTCATGGTTATTTGCATTATTGCTAATTAATAGCATTAAGTGTCTGAGCAGCAGAATTGCTCCTCCAGCACAGAGTAAACATAACTCTAAAATATACCAAAGCAAGGAATTGAATACACCCACGCAGAATGAAAATTACAAGCAGATTCTGCTGGTTTTCAGTTGTGAAAAGTCCTCTGTGAAATATTTTTCTTGAGGATTGGAAAGGGATGCAAATTTGCAGAAATATACTTTAGCGTAATGGTCATGGTTTTTGGTTAGCATGCTGCATTAATAGAAAGAAAGAGTGTGAGCTGTCCTCAGAGATGAAACTTGCTCCAGTAATCGCAAGTGGATTAGAGCTGGAACTACTAAAATGAGTTTCCTGAGAGTAAGTCAGATGTTATAGTGCAAGGCACCAACTGAGACCTGGGCTCATCAACAGAAAACAGAAAGAGCTACACCCATTAGCTGTGGATTACGTTCATAAAAATAAGCATTTTGCAGCTATAATAAAGAGAAAAAAAATGGGAAGGATATCATATGCTGTAGAAAACCAATCAATTAAATAGAATATAGCTCATTATTGCAAGACAATTTTCATTTTAGTTTTCACTCTAGAATCTAAAGAACTAAAACTAAATATTGTTTTAGTTCAACCTCGAACAAACTTATAAAAGTAAGTATTCAAAATTGTAAGCTTGATTGTGGCTGAAGATCTTTCCATTTCCCTCAGTTTAAGTATGCACAAATGTACTTTAGATCTCTACCACAAAATTGAAAAGCAAATCTCATAAGACAACTAGTACCCTCCTTCCTTCAAAGTATTTCCTTCTTCTTGGTACTGTTTACAAAAGAGTTCTAGGCATTAACTACTAGCCCTTTCAATGTTAAATTTAAGGAGCATTATGTCAAAAACAGTGATGAGTACTGCTGTGGCAGACTAGGGATATTAAAAGTTAATTTTAAAAGATCATAGTACAACTGATATTAAAACAAAATATTTGCTTTGTGATATTGCACTAAGAACACTCTTTTCAAAGTTAATTGGGAGTTCTGGGACATGTTTCGGCCCAGAGCCACATACAAAAATTAAATCCTAGTTAAGATAGCTCCTTTTTTTCTTTTTTCTCCTTTCTGTAGAAGGCTTTATTATTTATACCTCAAGATGCCAAGTTAGATTTCTTTACCTAGTGTTATCAATCAGAGGTATATATTTCAAGTGGCTCATCAGCTCCTCCTTTCAAAGCCATCAGTATCATTTTTAAGAGCCAATAGGAAGATCTAGCTAATTCGCAAAGCATAGAAGGTTTTAAACCAGATGTCAGATGCAATCATTAGAACAACCAACTGCTTCCTGCGAATGTTCACTTAGCAGCAATGTAACCAACACTTGGTCTACTAAGAACATGTTGATTTTTGATTTCTGCAATGATAGTTAAGGCATCAGGGATGACACCTTTTATTTCTAAGCAATTACATATTTTCTGTGAGAACAAGTTCCCCACAAAGATGGTAGCTTGGATGGCATCTATTGCTCAGCAGGAACATTTCTTGTCACTCATAAAGCACTGTTTACGTGCACACACGTATTTCTGTGGCTTTCTCAGTGGAGTCAATGATGTCTAACACTTAGCAACGTGTAGTAAAGGGTATGCTATAGGTATCTTCATACTTTTCCTTTCTTCCTAGAGTTGAATTTGTCTGCTTCTGGGAAATACCTCCAAAGTCTTCTCAATGACTGTTATACTCACAATAAATGCTTGAAAATGTCACTTGTCAAACAGAAAACTGGTATTTAATATAGTATCCTGACTAACGTGCATAGAAATGGAGACAATGCTGAATGTAAATTCTCTATTATTTGCAAGCACAGAACTTGGCAGAAACAACCCTACAGCAGACTTTTTCACAGTTCTAGTCCTGCTAAATGCAACGTTAGTAGTTCAAGATTTTAACAGCTAGGCGGGAAATGTTTAGTACCTTGCAATTGCCAGCACCTTGAAAAATATAGCAACTAACTCCTTTTCGTTTAATCAATGTAATTAAACAAATTTGCCTCCTCATTTTGTTTTTGCATTTTGAGCAGCCCTGAGCACAACTGTGTTTGTAAAAGACAACCCTTTGATTTTCACATGAAACCTAGCTGATATTGTGTTCCCTGCATGCCTCTTCACAACTCAGATCTTCTCACCTGTGCACCAGCTGTGTAATTCTAGTGTGCTCAGGGCTGGTGCTTACTTTTCTGTGGTGCATACATACTTAAGGGAATAAAGAGAAACCTGATTTCAGTGTGCATGCTATTAGAAGGTTTGTTTTCCTGCTTCAAAGAAACACCTCTCCATATACTTACAATTCATTGCAGACACAAAAATGATCATTAGCATGGGTTAGGAATGTTTGCAAAGCATTCAGAATTTCCAACTTTAAATCACCTGCAGAACTACCAAAATGGTTCAATCTAGTTGTTGTGAAATGCGAGGGCTACTTGTTTTTATTGCAATACCTACTCTGTGAGTTAGTTAGTACACTGAAGAAAGACCACATGCATTCTTTTCCAGCCCATCCACCTTCTCCAGGATATTAAAAGAAGACAGAATCTGTTATCTAGAATATTCTTATGTAAAAATATATTTTGCATTATCATTTTAATACCATAATACCTCAGAAAGTGAGGAATAGTGAAAAATAACTGCGAACACTTGGTACACTAGATCTGAAAATATTTATTTCACAAATATTGTATATATTTAGGCGTATATAATCTTCAAAGCAACTTCAAGCTCAGTGTTATTTGTCCTTGGCACAGTCATCTTTACGCATAGATTTAAGGAACAATTAAAATTCCAGGGCCAGCTATATTAAAGACTAAAGTTTAGTCTGTTAGTTAGCAAAATAGTTGTGTTCCCCTGTGACACTTTAGATCATGATGTCCAGGTGACAACAGCTAATGAAACGTCCTTGATGGAGAGGACTGATCCAATGAAAGAGGATCAAAAACTGAAAGATCTCAGTGATAATTTACATCATAGAATGCTGAAAAATATGGCTTATGAGATCTATGGAGATTGGAGTTTAATCAGAAAACAGAAGATATTTAAGACAGGGAATAAAAATGAAATGACAATCATTGACTTAATACCTTGTAGTCTGATTTCAGATGTGTTAAAGACATTAGAACAAATTGTGAAAGCAAGAAGAATTCATAATTGAAGAAAAATAGAGCAACATCTAGCAGAGTCCGAGTAGAAGTAGGTTATGATAAATTAATCTATGATCTTTCTTTGAGATAGCTACTTTTTAAAGCAAAATAAATGCAATAAATCTGTCTGAAAGATAGAATGGAGAAAAAGTCACATTACTGTTTAAATGATAGGAAATAAGATATAATAAAATATAATAAAAATAAGAATAATAAAAAAAATCATGAAATGGCTGAGAAACTATAAGGATGAACGCAAGCAGTTCTGAGTGAACTTTCCAGTTAAGTTGAGTATCAGGTCATTTCTGTGACCTGAGTTAGGTTAGGTTAGGTAGGGGAGAAACTTCCAGATGGAATGAGGTAAACCTAGAGCCCCGTGTTTTTCAGAAAGCATGACAAAATCTTTTTCAAGAAAGCCTTTCAATGACAGCAATGCAAATATTTGCAACATGAATATGTCATACATACTATCTGCTAAATCTGACAAAGAAAATAAAAAGCTAGTGAATCGATCAAACTAAGTATCTAATCCTGATCCAAGAAAAGTATTTATACCTGGAAAAAATAGACAAGCTCAGGTCTAAAGATAGACCAAATACTGACACAGGTAGTGCAAACTAATTTGCAGTGGGAGATGTAGGCAAAATCTGGTAATATCTAATGTAAAAATATATTGTAAAAAAATCATCTATTATTATAAATCTAAGCAATAGGACAGTAGAAATATGTGTTTATATTCATTTCTGAAGGAACAAAACAGTCTCTCCACAATCATTTTAGTGAGAAATGGATAACATCTTCCTACACTGTGCACCATGGTTATAGCCAAACTGAAATACAGCCAGGCAGAGTTAAGGAAAAGAACATCCAAAATCATGTTAGTTTACTACTTCTACTAATCTTTTCCAAGGCTACATCAAACTTCTGACTACCTACTGCATAGGAACATGCTGGACATGATCATCTTTACTCCACATTTTCTTTCCCGTGTTGTGACAGAAGAAGAAGATTTCAGTGTATTGTAAGTATTGGCTTTGAACTAATAACACATAAGTAATATCAAAGCAAGGTCTTTCTATCAATGATTCAGTCTTGTCCCTGGTCATGCTCTTAGAGTGCCAGAACAGGACCCCATCACCTTGCATGAAAAACAGAAACAAAAGCTCAACCAGTCAGCCTACTCTGAAGGTTAAACAAAGCTGCATCACCTTCGGGAAGCACCTGAAAAGACTTATGTCTCCAGCAGACATTATTTCTTTGGGAATTACTAGGAATTTGCCCTGTCTTTAAGGCAAGTTCCTGCACAGATGTCATGTCATACAGCAGTATCAGGACTTCCATCCCACCGGTAGGTAGAATTTTAAAGTAGGGTAAATTATGAAGTAAAAGTGTACAGAGTTGTCCTGAATAAGTTTTAGAGCAAAGAAAATTTGCAAAATGAAACTGATTAATTGATCTATTTGATCAGTCATTTCATTTACCTGGAATCTCATTCCTTTCTTGACAATTTTATGTTAAAACTGTGATAATCAAGAATTTCATACTAATATTCTGAGGTGTCAGTACTAGACCATACTAAAACTCTAAAGTAGTATAGCATGCTGTCTACACAGTGACTTCATAATACAGGTTGTGAAGGACCATGGTCAAAAGGAGTAAGTCCTAATAACTGTGACCTAAAACCCATCATCAGAAACAGTCAACAACAATGCAGAAACAAGCAAAACTGTCCCTTTGAGAATCCCGTATATAATGTAATACAGAATAGAACATATCCAATAGAAATAAATAGAATATAAATATGTATTTATAGAATTATATATGTATATTATATAAACAGAAGCATTCTGTTTATATAACAGATTACAGTCAGATTATATGATCATCCAGCAGTTGACAAGGCTATTCACCCTGAGAAGACTACGAAATGAGTCTTCCGCTGGTTAAGGAATGCTCTGAATACAACTTTATGGAGAAGCTATTATATTTCATTGCACCATATGGCAGTAAGGCAAAGGATAACATATGGAAACCCAGTCAGGCAGAGAGAAGCATTAAAGAAGGAATAGTAAGTGCATGGTGGCAACGTGAATACTTCTACGTTAAGAAACATTTTGAATGCCTGCTATCCATGCAAATACGAAGGCAGGTTAGCACAGCTCTTAAATTTGATGGATTTTTGCATATCTTTCAAGTCCCGCTTTCCTGTGGCAGCCAGCTCTGGCTATTTGTTATCACTGCTCTCGAGATGCTGATGGGAAGTTGCTGGACTGAGATTTTTCATCTTCCTCTTCTCCTGTCTTTTCTCCTCCTCTCCCTTCTCTCCCCTTCCCCCTCCAGCAGCAGCAGCTGCCTTTCATGCACCAACCTTCGTTCTTGGTCCTACAAGGATATGTTGGAAATATCCTATCCAGCAAGGATGCTTTTATGATCGTCATCTACATGTGAAAATGGCATGTTATGCTTTAGAGAAGTTCAGCTTTTAAAATGAAATAGTTAGACATTTGCCAAGTCTTTCTTGCTCAGTCAGTCTTACAGCAAAACTGATTTTTAGATTTTAAAATTGCATTGCAAATATTGAAGTCTTCATCACACATGCAAGCAC
The DNA here is from genome assembly GCF_059628265.1 of Tinamus guttatus. Classification (NCBI taxonomy): domain Eukaryota; kingdom Metazoa; phylum Chordata; class Aves; order Tinamiformes; family Tinamidae; genus Tinamus; species Tinamus guttatus. Next base: position 1,668,283 of record NW_028288933.1, read on the forward strand.
TGAATCCACAACCTAAATCTGCCATTTGATTACCAGTGAGTATAAATTTTGTTTATGAAAACAACATTTTCATTCATAGTATTAAGAATATTTACAAATTGTATACAAAATATATTTGGGTCCCATAAGAACTCAGTTAGCAAATATACAATATCCCTAAGCAAGATCAAAGTTTCCCTTCTGTGTAGCAGAGTACCCTGTTGATGTCATGCAGAGTACCCCGTTGATGGCATTGTAATTAATAAATGTATTATACATATTACAATCATGGCCAAAAGCCAAAAGTCAATCCTCAGCCAGCAAAGCTTCAGTTAATGCTGAAGGATTTCATCATGCTCATTCATGTGAAAGACAAAAGATGACATAGTATACAAGCTGAGTGTCAGTGGTGCCAAAGGCATATATTTTGTCAACTCCCAAGTTACTCCAATTCCTTCAAATACAGATTTAACAGAAAAAAAAATGTAGGGAAATAGGAAGACTTCGAATGTAAAGAAAAGTTATACTGAGCAAGAATGAGTTCAACAAATTGAACACAGCATAAAGTAATCAGACGATCTGCATCATAACACATCCAGAAAATGGGGTACTGGATTTATTTTCACACTGAAAATTATGATCATGATTCATTCAAACATCTAAACATTTGAGCAGCCTCACAGAAATCATCCCATGATTAATAAGACCTGTCAAATGAAGTGTTTGCGAAGGCGTTTTGATGAATCAGACTGTATGGGTGATAAAATATGGACGACTGGGTAAAAGAAAGTGGGTAGGAAGGAGGGAAGGGCAGGTGGAAATGAAGGGATGGAGAGAGGGAGGAAAAGAGCTAAATATGGCATGGATCCTACTAAAAGGATCCCTTTGGGTCTGGCTTCTTTCAGTAATGGCTGAACTTGTACACGGGGCAAATCTTGTCCAGGATTTTTAGTCATAGAAATGTCTGTAGTGACACAATCCCGATTTTCCCCTCATAAGATTTACCGGAACAAGATTTCAAAGGCTATTTTGACAGCGCAAATTATGTATTTTTTACAGTTTGGAGATTTGCCAGTTCCTAAGACGAAGCACTAAATGTAGGGATTACCTCACCAGTGCTGACAAGCAGCCAACACAGTTGGTAAGAAGCCACTTTACGGATGCAAAACATCTTTAAGATGGGGAAGGAGAGTAACTTTTTAAATTTGAAATAAACAAACAAGTCCTTTTCTAATTTGGCAGCACTTAACGCACCTGAGTTTGTATTTTGGCCGTGATATCTGATCTGAAAGAAAATATGGACTCTAAGTTATTTCCTGATTCTCTTTTTTTTTTTTTTTTAATGAGGACAAAAAGAATCCAGGATTTGCTAGTGATTTTTCTATGCTTTTGTTTTCATTTTTCCTGAGCATTTAAGGACCCCTTTTCAGTACCAGGAAGATGTCACCAGTGTATATGTACACACAGCAGCCACACATAGGAAAAATTACTTTGGGTAACGGTAGCAATAGCACATTAAGAGCTCTACCATGAATCATATTCTGAAATAGGAACCCAGGATCCATGGTAGGTTTCTACTACCCTCTTTCCAGACTCCGGTGTTTTTACTTATTTTGGTGTACAAAATGATCAGTTGATCAAAAGTCAAACAGTTTGGTCAACACAAGCAACCATCCTCTGTCCTATGTCCATAAAATGGTTTGAGCTTCTGATGCACAATTAATAAAGAATAAATAATTGTTCTATGGACCGTGGATAATTGGGGAATGGGAAGTAGTGAGAGAGCTACAGCCCAAGAGAATGCTTATTTGCTCTCAAATCTGTGACAGGATGCATTAGAATCTGGAGGTAGCCTCCGAAGAGTGATTGCTTCTGGCTTCCTGAAGCTGGTGTGTCAGCTTCGCCTGGCTGGGTTGTGGCCAACCATCTGTCAACAGCACTTGCCTTGTTTAGCCTAGCAAAACAAAAGCTGAGAGGGAATACAGTTGCTCTCTATAAATTCTTTGGGGATAAACACAAGAGAGGGAAAAGAACTCTTTAATTTAAAGGACAATGTTGGCATAGAAACAGATACAAGAGGGCCATGGATAATTTTAAGTTAGAAATTAAAAGGTTTTTCAGCAAAATGCAGTTCCCAAATAGTCTCCCTATAAGTCTGAATGGTGTTAAACAGTTTCAGGATGTTATGAATGGATGGAATTTAATCCATTTATGAAAAGAATTTTATGACAATACCCAAAGTTGAAGTGCAATGCAGAGGCTTCCTTCTAAACAATTCCTCCAATAACAGTGATCACAAACACAAGCTCACCAAAAAAGGGTAAGTTTTTGAGATAGTGTTACCTACTCTGAACCAAAAAAAAAGCATTCATTCACCACTCATGACTGTTTCCACTCAGTGTCACACAACTCCTGACTTTGCAAAGCCATTGCACACAAATATTTGTTTTATAACAGTAATAATTGTGTCCTTTTCTGAATGTACAGCTTTGAACTTTACATAACCTATTTCTCTTAGCACAAGTTTTGAAAACAGCTGAAGCAAGCAAAAATGATTATTTGGCTCCCAAGCACGAGATGTGTCAGGTAAGTGGGATTCCACTTCTCTTTGCCCACTGTTATCATGAGTAAATGAATACCACATTTAATGAGATTTTTTGAGGCTTTGGGGGACCTTCTGTGTCATATGAACAAGAAATATCTGCAGCATGATCCAAAATAATGACTACAAATGGCTGGAGGGAAGAGGTGCATTCCATCAATATCTCTTTCTTTAGCAGTGTGAGAGTCCTCCTGCTGGATCTTTGGGTAAAGTTAGATTTCATGTACACATAACACTATTCTTGAAGGAAGCAGCAGCCTCCAGTTAGATTTTGATGGAGACAGCACTGAGTGCAGATAGACCACTCTGGCTAGCAATTCCTAGGCCAATTTAACTAACAAACAGCTTTAGTGGCTCTTCATAATCTAAGTTTCAGCCAATGCTTCTCTTTATTTATCAAAATAAATCCATCTTAGAAAAGCTCTCACAAAAGCCTCTTGCTTATTATTTTTCAGGCGGCACACAAAAGTTACACTGACACCAATAAGATTCACAGAATCACAGAATGGTTAGGTTGGAAGGGACCACTAGAGATCTAGTCCAACCCCCCTGCTCCAGCAGAGATACCCAGAGCACATGGCACAGGGTGGCATCCCGTCAGGTTTGGAAGATCTCCAGAGAAGGAGGCTCCACAACCTCTCTGGGCAGCCTGTTCCAGGGTCCGGTCACCCTCACAGTAAATAAGTTCTTCCTCACATGGAGATGGAACTTCCTGTGTTTCAATTTTTAATGGGTATTACTCCCAATAGGAACCGATAAAATAAAAATGATGCATAGAATTGGACCAAAATGCTTTCAGATATGATTATCCAGCATGATTTTGTGTCAGGACACAAGATCTAAGATATTTGCTATAGACTTTCACCAATGAGTCACAAATAAGCACTGCAGACCTCTCAGACTCTGGAAGAGTCGGAAACTGGGTTCACTGGGAACTTCATACTTCTAAATAAGCAATTTTAAATTTGTCTTTGAGTTCCAATTTGCATTTGGAAATCTTAAGGAAATCAGCTTTTGTAGTTTTAATTAATACAGATCTATTTTTATTTTGTAAAGCTTAAAATACCAGGTAGAAAATGTGCTTAATGGGACTAATGGTGTTGTGTGGAGTCAGCTGAAAAGTTCTGACATTTTAAAGTGACTGATGAAAAGGTCAAATTAATCTTTAGAATTGTCATGTGAATCCTACTGTTAACTAGCTACAGATCTCAGAAAAATGCCTTCGCTCTTCTGTGGGAGCAAAATGCTTCTGACAGTCCAGATTTTGCAAATGTCCATTGTTAATGAATATTACTTTTTTTTTACATGCTCAGTTGTAGTGGAACTTAAAAAATATTCTGTCTGCATAAAATAAAGTAAAATGTCCTTCTGTTTGGAAATTCAGTCTTTTAAAGTGATCCAAATGCATAATACAGAATGCTTAGCTCTTACTAAAAATAATACACATTTACCAACATCATATCCTTTACATAGTCCAAGATATATCAAAATAACCAGGAAAAAAAAGTACTGCTTGACAGATCTTCCTTCTTTAAAAGGGGCAACATTTTGTGTGGTAATCAAATAGTTAAGATAGTTGTCATTCTACATTATGTTATATTTAATCCATATGTACAAGCCACATATCCACAAGAAACTGGAAGGGACAAATGCTGTTGCTCAGCAACAGGAAACTGGCAAAAACTCAAATACTCCACATTTTCAGCAGACAATGGCTCTCTGAGCTCAGCAATCAATAGTGTTTCATGCAAAGGAAATGCCCAGTTTATCATAGTGGCCGTCTAACACCACCTCAAGTGTGTTTATGGCTGAGAGACATAAAAACATATCTGAATTCTGGCAGTTTGAATGATGTATTGAAGTCTCACCATATTTTGTGTCTGAAAGCCCATTATGATGAATGAATTTGTTATTTGTAGGTATTCAGTGAATAATTTATGGCAACAAATGTCACTCTAGGTTATTCAAGAGAATCAGTTTAACTCTTTGCTAGCAAAGCTGTGCTAAGACCACCCGAATCCCGTGCAAAAATAAAATCTAAATTATGCCTCCTTCTTCTCTGATCCAACATCCTCTTCCTCTATGATTCTTCCTAATTCACCATATTTTCACTCATATGCAATGTTAAGTCTTGGAGTTTGTTTCTTCTACGACATCTATCCTTTTTACTCCACTTCCACTGAGTTTTTCTTTAAGTTCTCTCTCAAGCTTCTGTAATTGCAGTTCTCTCATAAGGGAGCCCTGATATCTGCTGAAAAGCTGAGTTGTCCATGATCCCACCCCAAACGCAGCAAGCTTCCAGGCAGAGAGCTTCCTACCCTGCGGAGACAGGCACTGGGGAACGGCGGAGCCAAGACCATGTGGATGGGGCATTGAGAACTTCATTAGCCGTGAAGACTTTATGATGTTACAGAAGGACTTAAATTCTAGAACTACTTGTTTTCTTCATGAAACACTGACCAATTAATTTAGGCAGGGCGCCTAACATTAAGATGCAGAGTCAGATGAGACTAATCCCCTCCAATACAGTGAATTGCATAACATTTCACAGGGTTTTATTAATTTTTAGATCATAGAGTACTAGAATAAGAACATTTATTTTGAAAAAGAATTTAAAAAATGAATTTAAAAGTTTAATTACTGATGAATCAGAATTGCAGTTATTGGAAAAGATTTTAGATCTTTTCGGCTCTGAGGCTGAAATTTCAGGTCTTAGGGTAGGAGGTAATTTTTTCAGAGATCTTCCTGGAAAATTGCAATTATGGAGAATGATCTTTTATAAAGCATTCAAATGGTTAAACATCTCTTCTTAATCTCTAATCTATTTGCTGAGATATGTTACCTATTTTTAGATGTATCAGTGCGCATTTAATTTAACCTAATATAATTCCAGAATAGGGGGAAAAGGTATATCACTGAAAGGACAAACATAGGCTATCCATTATACTGTGATTTCTAGGCCATAAATATAAACATTTAATATACTCAATGTCAATCAAGATCAAATTAAAATAAATAAGAGTAATAGAACATTGGCCTTGTGGCCAATTTTAGCATTGTGCAGTATGGCCCTAATAAACATATTTTTGTCAGAAATCCACCTTACTCCCTTTATCTCTAACAAATGTAAGATTTCCAAGTCATTCAAATTTCAGTCGTTAACGTATTAATATTAGTGATATTATCACCCAGTCAAAAGAAGTATTATGTAGTTATAAATCAAGCATATTTCAGTTTGTGCATAAATGGGCTGCCTAAGGTAAAATATACTACAACATAGTATAACATTTGGTACCTTCATAAATTGTCTGGAATGAGGATAAATTAAATGCAGTATGTTACCTAAATTAGTTCTTTTTGTGCCTTCATACTTCCTAAAGTTAAACAAAAGTCTTGGTTCCTTGTTTTTACATTTAAAATATTTATACGAAAGACGTGGGGAGCTTTTTGATTTCTTTCAATGGAGTAAAATTGTATCAGTCTTGAAAAAAAATTAGTTACGTCCTAAAGGTATCTTCTGTTTCTGTTCCTATATTACTGAGAATGTAACCTCAAAGAGGCTTAGTCACAACTAACAGCTGTAAGAAGAACCCATTGAGGTTATTTGTATTTGCTTTGTGGAATATGTGCTTTTATAGGCATTTTAGTCATATTCTCTAGATCTTATCGGCAGCTAGGGCAGCTAGGACAGGGTGCTTATTAAAGAAAGCACACAGAAAAACCTTGCAGATGAAATTCTCAGTTGACTATACAAATCCAGGAGATGACTCTTAAAGAATGAACATTCCTTCAGGAAAGCAATGAACATTGCAAATTGGTGATTAAACCATAAGATATGTCAAAGATACAATTTAAGGAAAGCACTCAAACCTGACCTTGAAGAAATCCTGATTCAGGGTTCCAATGACGAAAAGTTAAAGTGAAGCGTGATTTGAATCAGGGTGAACAAGCCAGAATAAAATTCAAGTGAAGTCAAAGGAGAACCTTTCAAGATAAAATCCTGACTTATTTGAAAACAATGCAAAACTCATACAGATAATTGATTTTATTTCTTCATTAATAAAAATAATACAATATATAAAATATAAATCATTTTGTTGTATTATTTGATCTATTCTTACCTAATTTACTTTTGTGATCATTATTCATTTAGTACTCAAGCAACTCACAAGCTGTAACTGCTCCCAATGGCTTTTGTTATGTGAGATATAGCAGTCATATTACACTTTAACATTGAAGAACTAAAGCAGAAAAGAAAATAAAGTCAGATATGATAAAGGATCTGGATACATTATGTTGGATAGTATGTTAGGGAATACATCACCACATGAAAATGAAAGATAGATGTTGAATTGAGTACTGCAATGCTTTATAGATCTCTTGGGAATAGTCAGACACCCTAGACAGGCTTCTGCAGGAGCTCATAATAAACCCAGCTCATAAACAAGGTATAAGGTGGCCTCTTCAGTTGTAGCTTTTGTGGACTTGAGTTACCTTAGCTGGAAGAGGAGAATTAACTCGAAGTTTTAGCTGCCATCCAGTGCTCTAAGCCTTAGTCTATACCGTATAAAAAGGAGCACTGCTTGCCTGACATGTTGTAAAAGGCAGGGTCAATCAATCATCACTCGATCCTCAGTAGTACTAACTGTATTGGTTTGCATTGTAGTGAAAACACGTAGCAGATTAAATTTATCAAAGCAGATGTTGAAAGAAGCGTCACCATTGACTTCAGGTAGCGAGTGCTCATGCACAGACTTCTATTCTCCACCTCCCACTTCTGTTTTTGAACAGTAAATATATCTATTTAAATAATAGTTCAAAGAATAACTGCAAATATAAATCCTAGATCTTTTAAGATTATTAAAATAATAACTGTAATAAACTGTAGATTTTGCTGGCAATCTTGGTGAGTAGTTTTATCAGGGCCGGGTTTTTGCGTTTGTATTCTTTTGTTTTTCATTGAAGAAAATAGAAAATGTAATCATACATTTGCCTACAAAGTTTCCTATGACCAACTAAACTTGCTAAATAGGATAATAAATAGAAAAAATAGGATAATAAATAGAAAAAAAAAAAAGGGAAAAAAAAGCAAAGAGAGTAGAGTTAGGAGTTTAGTTAATGGTTGATGCCCAGCAAACATCTATATGCTTCAGGTGCAAAGTACCTATGATTTGGCTGTTTCCTTGGTATTAAAGACACCTTCTTAGAAAAGAGGTTGGGCTGGATCACAAAAATAAAACAAGCAAAATTATGAACTACCAGAGCACTCTAAAGTGTAAAATTTTGGTAGATATAATTAAGATCATAACTACCAATTTACTGGACCAATTGACAAAGTTGTTGTTGTTGTTGTTGTTGTTGTTGTTGTTGTTGGTTGGTTGGTTGTTTTGTTTTGTTTTCTTTTGCTAGGGCGATGCCTAGAGATGGCTCTTTCAAGCAAAGGAGATATTGGATTTTGTTAATTTGATTCCTGTTGTGAGAGATGTTACATAGCTTTGTTTTGAAAGAGTTTTGGACACTTTAAGAAACAGCAGCTGAGGAATGTTTTAGTCATAGAGTAACTGTCAGTTAATCTTTAGAGAGAGATTAATTCCCACTAGAGGAAGTGTCCAGAGATTTGCAGAACAACAGTTCATCATCACTTAGACCAAATTCTAAAAATTTAGGTTTGGTTCATTGAATCATTGGTCTTTGAGGGATTTGATCAATATCATATTTATTGTTATTTATTGATCCCTATTGATATGAGTACTTGTCAGTCTTAACAGGCATTAGTGCTTTAGGTATTGGACCAATTTTGCTACCAGTCAGCACTGACACTTATTCTCAACACTCTCAGCATGGATAGGCATCCTTTCCTATCGATTTCTGTATTTATTGAAGCGGATCTATACATATTTCTGAGATTCTATATGATATTGGAGCATCGATATGGTCCAATTATGCAGGTAAGCATGCAATTATTCTCAGTAAAGCTCAATATTGTTCTGAACTATTTAAGAATAATTATCTGTGACAAGAAAGATTAACAATGCTAAGAGTTATAGGAAAACTATGGGAGGCACCATCAGCTTCTTTCATTCTGTTTTCCCTAACTTTAGTTTCCATGGCAACAGAAGAGGAGGCAATTCCACAAATCCAGCAGCTCATTATTGGAGACAGTTTGCCATTGTCTCTGGAGAAGTGAAACACTTCTTTTTTTTTTTTTTTAAGTGTCTTCTAAGAAATTGATAATTCAGTGGATGAACTCTGGAGCAAGAAGTAATTAAAGTGAACGCCCTGTTTGGAAGCAGGGTGCATTTTGGGAACACTTATGGAAACTTATATTGGTACTTCCTCCACTCCTAACTCAATGACTAATATTACTAATACAAAAAGCTTTCTGTAGACCTTTTCTCTTTTTTTTTTTTTTGACAAAATCTGGCATAATTTGAATTCTCACTAAGAAAAAACTACTTGCGCGGTGAGGAAAAAGAAGTAGTAAATTTCCGTGCATAAAACACCTAGCTTCCAGAAGACCTGTGAGCTTCCATAGGCAATGACCCAAAGCACTGTCAAATGCAATCATGTGTGAGCTGCTAAGACAGAGCACACAAGCCTCAAGGAAGCACAACTTTCCAGAGTTAAGAAAGGCCTCAAGTTCTGCTAAGTATTCTTTAAGAGCTGTTTCTTCTTCTGCGCTGCGTGTGAGAAATACACATAATTAATAGAAGAGTTAAAACAAGACAGGCAGTGACAATATTTCCTTGTCAATGACCTGGTTATATCACTGGAAAAATATCCCCTCTGGAAGGGTATTACTGGAGTGAAGAGTGTAGCACATCTTCCACTACATTCATCTCTAACTCACTGAATACAGTCAAGGCAAGAGAAAATAGAAACCCAAGAGAATATATGAATCGTGAAATGTAAGCAGAAAATCTTGTAAAAAGAGTCATTTATTTATATTATCACAATTTAAAATCCAAACAACAACATATATTTCCGGTTTTGATTCCTAACAACTTAAATTCATTTTGTAGGTTTTGAAATGCTGTGCTAGCAGTGATTTGAATAGCTCTTTATAGGAACTTGTAGCACTCTTCACAGTCTTCATATTTTCTTATATTACAATCTTCATGCCATCAAGACAGCCTTATTTTTACAACTTCACAAATGCTGAAAGACTAATGCCACCCCTTACCAGAAATGTACTGCTTGCACTGTTGACTGCATTTCCAAGTTTAGACTAAAACCAGAGAAGCTGCACAGAAACTCAGACTTGTTAGATCTGAATTTATCCACACATTTTTCTTCTTGATGAAAAAAAAGAAAAAAGAAAACAGTACTAAAACCAGATTCTTTGATCCTGACAGTTTTAGCTAGATGCTAGACAAAAAAAGAAACCACAAGTTTCCCCAAAGGAGGGAGTGAGTTACCTACCTCTGCCAGGCACACTGCATCGAGTGTAGGCTGCTCACAGAGATCTGTATGGAAAGACTTGTAGCTAAAGAGGTGGAGGGCACTGTACTCGCTCTCATCTCCCTCTTTCCTGAACATGACTGCAGCCATGGGTTTCCAACCCGTGGCTATTTCTGGTTTGACTTTGGCACCCAGATCCCAGCTTTGAGGAAGATTGCCCAGATGCTAATACTGAGCTTTTTAGCTTATAATTTGCACATGCACTTTTGAGGTCCCACAAACTACTTCAAGGGAACCTCCAAAAGATGACTTTAAAAAGTAGGGTCATATTGTTATGCAGCAATCTGGGTGTGTGATTTTTTTTTTTCTGAAATGTTCCACAGTATCATTGGAAAAACATATGAAATTTATAACTTGGCACAAAACCTCCCAATTCACATAATACAGTGTTCTTTGTTGTGATGGTATTGTGGAAAATACTGATAAGATTAGAAATTATAAATAATCCATATATCTTATTTTAGGTTGATCTTATAAGATGCTTCAATTTACGCAAATGTGAACTTTTTCTGAGGTTTGCAGATTTCAGTTTGTTTGCTATACCCAGTTTTCTTAAAGTTGCATAGATCTAGTGGCTTAAGGCAAAGAGCCAAACATTTATTCAGACAGTAAATTTATTTACATTGCTTGGAAATGACTCTTCTGCTTTCTCCCAGGAAAACATGTCTTGGGATGTGCAAAGGAAATCTGGGATCATAACACTTCTGCTAATATTGTACTATACCATTCCTGCAAATCTGCCTCTGAAGCGAGCTGAAATCTTCAAACCTAGCAGAATCAGTGGGCTTTCCTTTCACTCCAAGGTGCCCTGAAATGAATGAAAAGGATGAAAGCAGCAAGTTCTACAAAATGCTTTTGTGTGTCTCTGCCACACCAGCCAGATTTGCTTTTCAAAGACATAGCCCTATATGTGGACAGCTGAAGGGAGGCATTTATTCCTCCACACTATAGGGAAGGCGGCTTAACCTTGTTATAAGATATATTCCCTGTGCACTGATGTTTGTATTTCCAAGCAGAGCAAGATGTCCCTAAGTAATTACATCAAAAGGAGAATGTAATGACAAAACAGACATTCGGCATGAATTGACTGCATATTTTCCTCGAGGTCATAAAAACCCGTGTGTTCTCTGTCACAGAGACAGTAAGGTCTTGAGGCACTCGATTAGTGTTACTATCCTCATACACTAGCAGGAAGAAATAAAATATGTGCATTTGGAGTTCTAGAAAACTTGTTTTCAGGTTATACAAACTCAAAAATTACTGACACATAAAATTAAGCGCTATGCACCACAAGGTCTATCAAGTCTTCTGAAGAGAGCTGTCAGATCAAGAAACAAAAGACTGGAATGGGGACAGAAAAGGTTAACAAAAGGAATAGAGTGAGAGAAATTGGGCTCACTGGAAAAAAAAACATTGAAAATCCAACTATATCACTACCTCAACTCTCTCTATTCTTCACACCTAATCATATTTTTTTGTTTTTGAAATGTATCAGGATAATTTTACTACAATTAGTTCAAAGTACTCTTGACAAAAATGTAATTTTCTTTTAGCGAAACAAGCTAAAAAAATCTAATATTTTGTCATTAAAGCATGTCTAGTGAATTTAAACACGGTGTGACAATATTTTTGTCACTTTATTCTCTGTGAGATGTCAGATTTGTTATTCTACATTAACGTACAATGTGATAATGAGATCCTAATTCTACAGCTCATTGCTAGCTAGTATGACTTTTACGGTGTTTGCAAGTTACCCCTAATAGATCTAACAATGAGCTCTGCCAGTTCAGACTTCTCTCTCGATCCCTGTGACTACAAAGACAGAATGTTGGTGGGTCCCATAGTGTTGGCTAAAGCCAGGGAAGTAAATTCACAGTAGCAGTTTTCAGGCATTTTTTTCAAGGATCATGCTGCACACCGATAAAGCAAGAATCAGAATAGTGACCAGTTCCAAATGAGTTGTGCTCCATTATGTAGAGATTTCTCTTTATTCCACACAAAAAAAAATGCAGAGGCCAAGAGAACGGCCAACCTAGAAGGGAGTTTCTGGGTCTTGGAAAGATGTGTTGCCTTATGGCTCTTTTGGGGAATGAGTACTGTGAAGCTCTGTGGGAGAGGATTTATGATGGGAAAATTTTTTTGACAAAAAGTTGGTGCCCCTTCTCTCTTACCTTGGAGAACTGTAAAGCCCCAATTTAAGAAACATAATGAAGACATTGACATGGAAACCGTGCAAAAAGGGGCTATCTAGAAACATCAGATTAGATTATTGGTTTCTTTTTCTGTTCCCCAATAGTTAGCCTTTGTATGGCAGTTATTTTTCTTCTGAGACAGGTGAAGGAAAGGCTTGGACTCATTTTTTGTGACATGGACAGAGTGGAAAAGCAGCATCTTCAGTCCTGAATGTCACTTTTCCTCATGACTGACCCAACAATCTCAGATTAGGACAAGCCCAGTCAAACCAGTCTTCAAGTTGGGAAACGATACAACCAGCAGTGTATTAGAGGAAAAGCAAAGGTATGTGAACATTACTAGTATCAAGGGCTGTAAAAAAACAACAGCAGCCTTCAAAATAGATGGTCAAACAAAGAGAATAAGTACTTCAGCTGTAGGGCTTCAACTTGATAGCAATTCCTTAACTATCTATTTTCAACTTTTATTTTATTCCTCTCTGCAAAGAACATAGCTACTGCCCTGTAGCCCAATAATCCTTAAAATATATTAATTACAACATGGATCCAAAGCAAAATCAGATAATGAAAACCGTATGCTGTTTGCTGAATATGTGTCGTTTTCACACTTTAAATGATCCACATGCACAGAGTCATTTTATTCTGTCACTGAGTGTCAAAAGAGATATTGAGGACTCCCTTGTATAACGTGCTATTCTGAAATTGATAATTTTAAAATAATTGTATTCATTTTGTAGAGATATACTGGGAAAAAAATCATTACTGGCAACTGTTTATCAATAATTCTGCTGTTTAAAATGCAACAATCAGAATACAAATATATAATCTCAGATTCAAATGCCCCAGGTATGGAGCAAAGGGTGCATAACTGTGAATGACTGAAATATGTTCTCCCAGAGCATTTGGTGAATAGTGGTGAATAAATGATGTATAACAGAAAGCCAGATTGCTATTTATTATTTATATTATATTATTTATTATATTATTAAAATTATTATATTATTTATATTATATACTACTGAGCTGAATGAACTTCTTTTTGAATATGGAATTGCTATATATAAATTTTAGAATACGCTTAGCCCAGTAGATACCAATTAAAAAAAAAAGTCAGTGATAAAACCACTCTTTACCTCTTTTTGATATTACACCTTAATTCTCAAGTGTGATGTAGTAGATTAATATATATATATATATACACTTCAGGATTTTAGGTGCTACAACTGTGAAAGCCATTGCTATTTTTGTGTGGAGTATCAGTACATATTTTATGAAGCTCATTACTTTCAGCAATGCTAAATGAACTGAATTTATGCACATAAATTAGTACTTTAAATTTTCATTTTTATTACATGTATACATCACACTGTTGTATAGATTAATGAAAGGTTTCCTTTTTATGTTCAAGAGGAAGGAAGAAAAGAAGGCTAGTAGAAATGAATATCAACAAGAAATTGTAGAAAATCAGTAGGGGAAATTAAAGGATAAAAAGGAAGGTCTATAGATGTCAGTATGGAAAATAAGACTACTTGAAGGTCTATCTAGAACGAAAGTATTCCTATCCATGCAATTCCACGAATACAGTAAAAAGAAAAACACAACGCTCAAATCTTTAATAAGTGTTTCTGTTCACTGCCAAAGGAGGAAAACAAAATGATAAAAACACTGCCTGATTTCCATTCCAAAAAAATATTGCTTACAGGTTGGTAGATGGGTTAAAAGCTGTTGGGCTTAAAGGGTAGGGAACATGAAAGCCCACCAGGAGACTGGTCAAAGTGGAGCGCCATGGGGCCTGGCCTGGGACCTGTCCTGTTTGATAGCTTTCTTTCCGAGCTGGAGGAAGGGATGGAGCACATTTGGTGACACCAAATCGGGGATGTGAATCAGAGTGCTTGGAGGCATCCTGCCTTTCAGATGGACCTGATCAGCTGGAGGAGGGGACTGCCAAGAACCTGACGAAATTCAGGCCAGACAAAATGTAAAGACCTGCTGCTGGGCAGGAAGAACCTGATACCACATCATCTGATCCACCTCCAAATCTGAATGCAGAGCACACTGGTTAGGGCGAAAATGCCCATTTTACTCTCCAGAGTGAATTCCAGCAACAAGGAAATCTCAATCTTTTTCTGATTTACATTGAGGTGTGAAAAAATAGAAGCAGGAGAAAACGAATAACGTAACGAATTTTGCAGCTAATGCAGCCAGCGCTGCCATTTCTCACAGGTGCCCTGATATTTGCCTGGACATTGCTTACTGGATCCATTAACATATCCTCTGGTGATGGGGAAAGGTCTGGAGGTAAAATAGAACCTCTGCTTAGATTAGGATGCGTACATGTAAGCATAAGCTGCTACAGTAGAAAGCCCTTTCATCTAAAAAAGTTGTAACTGGCAAGCTGCAACTAAAAACAAGGGAAACATCTGAACCCTTCACGAAGGGTTCTCCGTGCCAGGACTAATTTCAGGCAATAGCTGATTTTAAGAAAGCAGAGTACAGTTTCAAGTAATGGTCAATTCAGGGAAGTCTTCCAGGCTATGTTAAACAGATCCATCAGTTTTGATCTCAATACTCTTCTTTTTTGTTTCTTTTTTCTTTTTTTTTTTCTTTCTTTTTTTTTAAATCTTTATTAGTCCATGAATTGCTGTCGTCTGACGAAATTCAGCTCTATGCCTCCACCCAGTGGACTTTTCAGGCTTTGAGATAAATGCAAAAAACAGATGATAGCACCATATCCAAAAGGAAAGCTTTTATTTTGCACTACATATTTCCCACGCTCAAACTAAAATTTGCCTATTCAATATTAGAAATATGATAAAGTACCAAACAAGTACCAACATACAAGTACCAAGTTGATTCATACAACTGTCAATACTTTTTAAAGTGACTATATGAATTGCAGCTGATGGTGAAAAATGTTGAAGATTGACATTTTTGGATGAGAAGATACACATTTTAAAAAGAAAACTTTTATTTTTTTCTTGCAAGTTAAGATTATTTAGTTACCTGTGGTAACAACTCTGCTTTAAGTTGAAAGAAATGTCCTGGTCATACATGCAATAACACATGTGACAGAAGAAGTTCTATAAATGTAAACATCTTAGCTAAATTATAAACTTTCATTATTTTAGAAAGCAATAGATTCAAGACTAAAGCTGTGCCTAGAGAACATAGCAGAGAAAGAAAGTGACTATAAAATGCTTAAAGCATTGTTGTGCATCTTGACTACTGATTTGGGTGAGCTGAGAGCTATCTCAGAAGAGATATTTATCTTAGTGATATGAAATCAAATTTTTAAGAAGCATACACATTTACCTTGTGCTCTATAGCTCTTAAGTAACAAATAAAATCTAATATTTTTTCAACAAGAGCCATTAGGTTAGTCGGAACTTGAGTTATTTAATTTAATGTGAAAGAACTTGCTCTGCCCTTACTACCAAGCAGTAATATTTTAGAAGATTTATATGCATGCATTAATCTAATAAAGCAGTGGTTTATTCTGAAAATTGTTTACATCAAGAAACACATATGCCAAGAATTCTCCCATTAATCAGTTATCTTCTTAGAGTGATACTAAAGGGACATATTAGATTATATGCAATTTAAGGAATGTATGTATTTTAAATTACTATTTCAAAGATATTTTCGATTCATTTATCTCGTGCCCTGAATAAAAACAAGATGCTTGATGCAGAAGTGGTATATACCATGCAATTGCCTCTTGCAGATGACTGCACTAATTAATGTGGCATACTAATGCACATTTTAAAATAGCCAAAGAACTCTTCAGACTGCCTCTCTGAAAAAATTCATAAAATATTAAAGTGACCTGAGTCGGTAAAATCTTAAGAAGTCATTGTATCCAACCGTAATCTAAGGGGACAGACAGGGATAGTGAAGCAGCGCTTGTATTTGGGTCTCCAAGAAATAAAGGAGAACAACTGTAAAAATGTATTTGTACTCCTAGAACCTGAAATCCTTCCCAGTAATATTAGCAGATGAGCTACAGTCCAAAGTGTAGCACAAGTTTGACATATCACCCTTTCCTACCTGCCCTTTGTAAATGTTCAAACCAAGCTTGCTTCTTTTTCTTTTTTTTTTTTGAAGAAAACAGTATTTTATAACATAAAATTTTGAAATTTTAACAGTTGAAAATAATTTTAATTAATTTTAATTCTGAAAAACAAAACAAAGAAAAAAACAAAAACAAACAAAGAAACAAAAGGGCATGAAGAACTCCTTAAGATATAAGTTATCTCCTGAAAATGTAGGGGGCAAACGTGAATTATTTGGGGTCTGCCTCACTGATATTTTGAAGGGAGGGAGAAAAACCTCTTAATACCTCAGGCAAGAAAAGTGAAAGATTTCCATCCCAATCAGAGAAGAGGAGCAAGTCCTCTTCCTTCACAGTGGCCAGAGAACTGATCTCCTGTCACTTTTATTGTCCTTAGTTTGTATGTCCAATAGGAAAAGAAATACATTTAAAAAAAAAAAACTCGTCCTATCCGCAAGGAACTGTTTATTATTTATTAATATTGCACTGAAAATAAAAGTCAATGAAATTAAAAGACAGCGAAAAGCTTTTCAGACTGTAATTATTATGCAAGTCTTATGAGTGCAAAACACTATATTCTTCAGCACAGAACTTGATTTTTGTGAAATAGAAATAACATAACAAACATTTTGGAGAGTGAATCATAGACTGCAAACCTGGAAATACTACAACAATCATCTACTCTGGCATTTTGTATAGCACACCACTCTCAAACAATTTTTTTCATCAAGTTCACGACTTTAAGGAGACTACAACTTTTTGAGAAATATCTAATCTATATTGACTGATAGATACGTTTCTAGCTGTTTCTACAGATCTTTTTTTTTTACAGCTGCCCATGATCTGAGGTACCTCAGATTTACTCTTGCCAGAAAATATTCTGAAAAAGTAAATATTTATGAAATTCTCACATGCTCATCCTGGTCATTGCATTGTCAGATTAAGTTTTTTTTAATTGTTGGCGGGTTTTCTTGTTTGCTTGTTTTTTGGTTTTCAGTGTGTTCGTTTTTTTCCTTAAATGGTTATTCTACCTTCACTATAGTCGTGTTTTTGTTTTGTGAGTCCAAGAAATCAAGAAAGGCAATGACCTAGAGGAGTTCGTAAACACAGCCCCAGAAACTTCCCTTACTGTATATGATTACCTTTAAGCTTAAATCGATGGGGCATCTGCTTAAGTCCATGGTTATTCTGAGCAGAGATGCCGAAATGAGGTGAGAGGGAAGAGCAGATCTTCTCCTGCAGATGAAAAGTGAAGAACTTTCTGCGCTGTGGAGCTGTGTGAGATGGGCAGAAGGTAGATCTTCCTATTCATGTTGCCACTCTGTTGCTTCCTTGCTGTGCTCTCCCAGATAAAGTATTTCTTAAATACAAAAAGGTAGCAATTTTGGGCATGATTTATTCTTCTTAGTGCAGGGGCAATTAATCAGTTTATGCATACACAGCACCCACATGCATTGAAGAACAGATTGCCTTCCAAGAACAACACTGTGAAAAGGGATCAAGGAGCAACAGCCCACATCCTCTCAGGTCCAGAGAAGAAATTACCACAACCTTGAATACATAACAGCTTTACAAATAATACTGACCAAAGAAACCTCTGCCACCTGGAAAAAAAAGACACAGCTTTAAAATAAAAAATGAGCATCAGAAGGTGTTGCTGCAAGTTTGGCTCTTCCTGAAAAACCTAAGCATTGCTTACAGATACCTCTATGGATATGGATGTGTCATTTATTACCTCCCTTCTTTTGCTTTAATCTTGAGTGCAGTGCATATGAAATATTGTTTCGTGTTTTCAAATCTCCAATGCAATTCAACATGTTGACATCTATATGACAATCATTAAAATCATAGTCTCAATAAATTGCTATTAGAGTGTGTATTGGTTTATCAGCCAGTAAATGTATTTTTAATGCCTAGCAGAGAATTTAAAAATAAAATGTTGTCAACCTTATTAAATTCAAGTACTATCTTCCCCCTAAGGTACTGGGTTTTATTGATACTATATATCACAAAAATTAATATAGAAATAAATAGAGTGAAATAAAAAGGAAAAAATAGCAACAGAAATTATGAAACAACATGAATTTATGCTTTTAAAGGTTTTTTTCAGAAGAACCATTAATGAGAGACAAAAACAGTATTAAAAAGCTTTTATTGAATTGTCCTTGCAGAACGTAAAATATGTGCTGTATCAAAATCATATGAAAACATATTTCTATAAGATGACAAAAAGCACATTAATATGCACAGTGGAATATAAAATACAATATACTACAGCTTTCCATCTGAGAGCAGCCACCCTGTCTCCGGCAAATATTTGCTTCATGATCCTCATCACCTAAGTGCAGAAAGTTGCAATTTTCTAGCTGTCATTAGAAAATGAGATGCAAACTGAAAAATGGGACACTCAGGTGAAAGAAAGTACAATTAAACATGGTTTTCATCTATTAACAGATGAGGACTATGTAATATTTGGTGTCTGTGGGCATTTTCTACCCAGTTTTCTTGTCTGATGAAGTCTAATATTTTCACGCAACTAGTTTGAATACCGCCAGCGTGGGTGCAGGCGGGAGTGCTGCATTGCCAAAAGTCAGGGTGCCGATTAAATCAGTTTTGTACCGTATGCATAAACATGCAGTAAAAATTCTTGAAGCTTCAGGTGTCCTATATATGTGCAGTGCTGATCAGCTGTAAATCTTACTGCTATAAATCCGGGTATAAATCAAAACACAGCGCATATGTACTGAATGCAATGTTTTTACGTGCACAGTAAATCTGGAAGGCTGACACTTGGTCATTCCCTGCCCGTGAGACAGCCAACCATGGAGAGCAGGTATTTTTATTTCTCTCCGGAAAAACCCGAACAAAAAACAGCAGCCCTGGTATAAGGAATTCGGGGGGGGGGGGGGGGGGGGGGGAAGTAGTAACAGCCTGGAGACTGTTTTAATTGGAAGATAAAATGGGTGTATAGAATACTTGGAACCTTTAACATTGCTAACTGGGCTAGTCTGGTGTATGTTCCTACATACAAAACCAGGTTTGGGCCTGGAAACTTAAAACAAACAAAGAATCCATCATAAATACTCAGCTTCGAATTCTGTTCTGCCGAAAAAGAATATTTATTCGTTTCACTGTGTACGTGATCTGATGTAAGGGAAAGACACAGAAAATAAATCATAAATACTAGTAACTGAATGACAAAACTTGAAGGCCTTAGTACAGTCCAGCACTACCCTATTCCTGCGCAGATGTAATCACACAGGTGTCCTTAGGGCTCTTGGAGCCCAATGGCACTGGACAGGCTGCTGACTTTATACAAACTGCGTATTACAGTACAGTTTTAATATTAAAGAGGAGGACAGTGATTTCCTGTCTCATATCAGAGTTTGGCTTCAACTTTTAGATGAGGATGACATGTCAGCAATTGGAGGACATGTCCATCTGCTCTTGGCAGTTAATTTAAGTCCCACTGTTTTATTATAGTGCATAAGGAACTACAATATCATCATCATCCTTTCAGTAAATCGCTACTGCTTAACTAGAAAAAAAAAAAAAGTCTGAGCTGAAAATGAGAGACATCAACCAGCATTAATGAAACTACCAGAGAAAGCTGGTAGTTCAAAGGAAGCTGAGGAACACAGCCCTCTGCCCACTATCGTGGCCTGGTGTGCTTCATGCTTCCATTGGACTGCTTCCATTTTCTGTCGCTCAGAAATTATCCTTTATTCTGTGTCTGGATTTGAACAGATCTGCAGTGCAAATTATCAGATTCTAATTAAAGTTGTTCCCAACACTTGCCCCTTGCAAAATCTCTGTGATGACATGGGATGGGAACCACCTCACCTGGCTCTAGAAGTCTGAATGTTGGAGCTAGTCACCATCAGCTTCCCATGGATGGATATGCATGTCCATGTATGATTCTTGTGATTTCTCTTCAGGTGAGATTATTTGCCACTTGATGGTATTCTCATTGACCACACAAAACCTTATGAACATCAGAATTAGAATGTTTCAAATGCATTCTTACAATAGTTTCTCAAAATGACATTCCAGGGTCATTCTTGTTTCTACTTCTACAACTTCTACTTGTTTCTACTTTCGTGTCTCAGAACATCTTTCAGTACATGTCACCAATAGGGTCATCAGATGTAACCTGTGACCTCTAAAACATACATAAAAAAACATTTTAACTCTTGTGACTCCTTTTTGGAAGTAGTAACCACAAAGTACACCGATATCATACTGCAAACCCCATCTCATACTGCACGATACTCGTATACTGAGGGCTCCCAGAGAGCTAATTCTTCAAGGCAAGGAGACCACACCACAGCCACCCTCCTGCAAATGCCTTTAGACACTACAGTTGTGCTATTCATGGGTATTATCGGAGAATCAACATCCACACTTCCTAAATGCATATATATATATATATTTCCCCCTAATGCTTTCATTTATTCACTGCTTCCCAAATTATTAGTGACTGTTACTCAAAAGTGAAATCTTCTGGGGAACTACAGCACCACTGCTCTTATCCATTTTGTGGTTTCTATCATCTCTAGCATTTTGTCTGAAATCACTTCTGAGTTATCAGATGATTCCCAGTTCTGACTTCATTTCCAGCTAAAACCACCAGATGTATGGTTTTATAACATAGATCATATTTATCACAAAAAAAAAAAAAAAAAAAAAAAAACTTCTGAATTGTGCTCAGTACAAAAAGGTTTAATCAGTATGATCACTTTAAATATGAGAACGAGACCTTAATGGAAAGGTTAGACTCCAACTATTAATCTCCAGATGTCTCCTATAATTGATAAAAACTGCCACCATGCTACCACAGCACATAAAGTACCACTTACCTGGCCAACTGAGACCCATCTGTGTGCATAGCTCTACAGGGTGAGACTCTGGAAGGGGAAGACTCTGTTGTCTGGAACCCGGGCCCAGCTGCTGGACGGACCCAGAGTCCAAGGCCACCTGCTGCAGGGGTCCCTCCCCTGCGGGTGTGTGGGTGCATTAGCCCCTGGCTCATACATCCAGATGCCCCAGACGGGGAGACTGAACTTGCCCAGCCGCTAGGGACCCACACCGATGTACACGCGGTACCTGTGGCTCCCGGGCCAACCTTCTCCCTGACCAACCCCAGGGAACAGGACGAGGCCTCATGCTGGACCTGCTTGTGGTCGCAAGCGCTGGGCACGTTGCTGTGCGTGGGCTGCTGTGCGCGCCCAGCTACGCAGCCATATACTGGGTACACACGTGTTTGCGTGGCGCCTCCCAGGAAAACACGCTCAGCCTCGCTCCTGCCTGGACCGGCAGCCTGGATTTGGGCCCCATCCCTTGACAGATACTGCCTCCAAAGCCGAAGAGCTGGCGGCAAATTACAGTCTTTTAACTTCATGTTCTTTGTCTAATTCTTACTGCATGCATATTTTTTCAGTCTGTAAGGCATAAAATCTGAAGTCTACATTGTTCCATATTTCCTAAGCCTACCTTTACTTATCTTTTGTTTTTCCCATTAAGTGCAAGAACAGATAGATACATGCAAAAGAAAGTCATAGTACTTTCAAAATGAGCTTAAGATGAGACAACTCATTCAAGTTACTATTGATTTCCCCACAGCTTTGTCTAAAAGGAGCAAACAAAACTTTACATTCTATTCCTCAGAACCCCAAAGAGAAAATACATATTGCACATGATGACTTCTTCCCTCTTCTTCTGATTTATAGCTTCACCAGTTGCTTGCATTCAATGAATACTCATATTTAAAGAATAAAATTTCAAACTGTGAGAAAACTTGAGTGTACCAGAAAACAGTTGTGATGGGACACATATACTGCTCTTTTTCACATTTCAAGGTCCTCACGACACATGCACAGCAAATGTTAACACTAAACCAAGCAGATACCATTTCTTGACACTTCGGTGGATCACACTTTAGATTTTCAAGTAGAAAGGGTTTGTGCCCTTTCTTTTTGTGTTGTGGGCTTTCAGCATCTAACCGAGCTAAATTCTTCTATGCCACAAATTAAAGCGACATAATTCAAAGCAGCAACTTATGCAGGTATCCTTCACAAGGTCATATATATGCCATATATCTAAAGAAAACACCTTAATCTCCTTCCCTCAAAACATTCCTTCCCTTCCTTCACCTTTTTTCTGTATAAAGAGATGGATGGGTCAGCTGTTGGTGCTACTCTGCAAACCAAAGGTTCAAGACCCTATTCTACCCACTACGACCTTGAGCCACTGTTACCTTTATCTTCCACTGCTAAATAAAAATTAAGGAGCTTGACTGAAGGCTAAAGTAGCAGCTGATGCACTGAACTGTAGTGAGTATTCTCCCAGGCTGGTACTTTATGGTAATCAGCACAGTACAGTGTGTGGGAAAACATAATTAACTGATTTTTTTTCCTCCCTTTTAGGACAGCTGTATCAAGAGTTAGCTTCTGATGGGGGAGGAAAAGAAGCCTCACAAAGAGCTGTGAGGCCTTAATAATAGCCCCTTCTTTCTCTCAGTTAAATAAAACTGTGGGAGTGAGAAAGTGACTAGAGTATTACAGATACTCTCCTTCTTCCCCTTCCTTGAAATCAGCAATAGTGAGGCTGTAGTAAGACTCCATAGTTTGTGGCTCAAGTCCTTTACCTGAATTACAATAAACATCCTTTAACATAAGAAAAGAGTTTTTACATTTAAAAATGCATCACTGCCTCATCTGAAAAGTCTTTATAGATAAACATAATTCCAAAAAAAAACCGCATTGATAGTGTATCAGTGAAACAGAAGGGGCAATTAGCAATGTAAGAGTTGGGCTTTCTGACATTTTTTCTGTAAAAACACCTGACATCACGGCAGATGATGATATCTGCCTAATAATTCAAAATGATGGTAAATTGGGAGAACTCTGAGTCCTCGCGCTAAGTATTTTCATATCCTATATGTTCTTTAAACACCTTTAGCTAATGGATGCACACAAAGTGAAGGAACTTCAAACATGAATTCACATAGATGTTTCCTTTGTCTTTTCAACAGCTACACTAACCTACAAAAGTTATAAAGAAGCATGAGACATTATCTACTAAAAAGTTATTTAATAAAATATCCACATGTAACTTAAAACACACAATTAGCTGATTGCTAACTGAAAATACAAGAAACCTGCAAAGATTTATCTGTTTTGTTGTATTTTCTGAAGAAGATATTCCATCTGCAAGTTTAGATTTGGCTGTCCTTTTTTAGTCTTCTTGCTCAGTATTTTATAAACTTCCATTTTCTTTTGCCTATATAACCGTTGAGCTTCTTCTCTTTGTTGTTGTCTTTTTTCAGCTTCCTGAAATAAAAGAGAGATGATTATGTCACAATAATTTAAAACCTTCTACAACTGATAAATTGCTATGAAAGCAACGTAATTCTGGGGAGTGAAAAT
Source organism: Tinamus guttatus (assembly GCF_059628265.1). Lineage (NCBI taxonomy): Eukaryota > Metazoa > Chordata > Aves > Tinamiformes > Tinamidae > Tinamus > Tinamus guttatus. The sequence continues at coordinate 1,691,995 of NW_028288933.1, forward strand.
ACTGGCAACTAGGTATTGTATTAACAGTAGCAACACAATCACTCTTAAAAACTTAACTCTGACTCTCTTCTAGGGCACACTGTAATCAAAATGCACATTATTTTGCCCAAAGCTTCAAGAGAAAAGCGGTGTTTTCTTCAGCAAACATGCTGCCAATAAAGCTCGTCAATGAAGGCTTGATTTTTTCTGCAAAATGAGCTCCTTTACATTTTCTTTTTTACTTAAATGAGAAATACCAGTATTTTTCCATCTTCTAGACTTAAGTGCAAGATAGAACGAATGAACACTATTCTGCGGCCCCCATATAAATGTCTTGCAATTCAAGATTTGCCAGGAGATCGGAGAAACCTGCACGGGACCGGCCGACTAATGGGCACATGTGTACAACGTGTGCAATGTGCCTGGAGGTTTGTGATGCCTCGACATCAGAAGCAACACTATGTATGGACAACTTAAGACCAGGCTGATTTGTTATTTGTCCTCCTCAAAACAACATACATGGTTGGCCTTTATTACGATTAATAAAAAATGAATGTACTTTCTCAGCTTGTCTACAGCTGAGAAAGATCTCCGAGATTTACCTCTTTCTTCCTGGCACGTTCAGCCTTTATTTTCTCATACTCTTCTTTTGCCTTCTGATTGGACGTTTTCTTAAACTTCCTTTCAGGTGTAATTGGCCTATAATTAAAAAGTACACATCCTTGGCATACATCACTTGGCACACTTAATCACCTATACCTTTGCCATTGCAGATTCAGAGTACAATCCTTATAACCTTGTAAGATTTATAGATTAGGCAAGTGAGAAGTAAGGCTCATCCTTCTATACTGGATGGATGCTTGCATGCACTTTTCTTACATGATATTCACTCACAGTGACTATCAGGCATGAAAATGTAGATTTTTTGAGTATACTGAAGTCTTGACTGCACAGCATGTTAGAAACACATATATCTTATTCCGTGGAATGTCATGTGGATGAAGTTTCATAAACTTTAAAGACTGACAAAGAAGTTTTCTCCAATCACACTGGCTTTTCAGATACCAGAAAACTCCATACACCGGCTCAGAAATGCATTCTCTCTTTCTAGTTACAACACATGGATGCAATTACAGAGATCTGGACAGCCAAGTGTGAGCAACCTGTCTCCCGAATAAGTCATGCTGACATGGAAGGCAAAAACATGCAATAATGTCTTTATGAAAGCCTCTTCTTGAAGAAGAGGATATATCTTTACCCTTAATATTCAAAAATTACCCGTAGAAATTAGGTTCCTTCCCAATTTAAAGATCTTTTGCCAGAGAGTCCAATTCAGGCAGAAACAAGATGATTGCCCAAGACACTCTGTCACCACTATTTTGTAAGACATTTACGCATTTCACACAAAAACTTATAAGCCTTGCTAGTTTTTTATTTAACTGCTGCAAAAGCAAGTTGTGATTTCTCAATTATTCAGATTTTAAACTGGAAAACTAGCCATAATCATTTAGGAAACTTCAGAAAGACAACCAGAGAGGAAAATGAAGACTTGGTCTCATGCTTTCATGTAGAAATACCACGGTATTCTGCTATTCAGGGAAGAAAAAAAAATCAAAAATTCTGAACTCCATCTTGTGGCAATACTGCACCATAGCACCTCATTTTCTCATAATGAGAAAAATGGTGACATATGCCAGAAATGGAATTACTTCGGTGAAATTTTATTTTACGTCCATAAACCAATAAAGTCTACTCCAAAACTCTAGGTACTGCTGCATCTCACAGATTATCAGCCACAATATTAATTTTGGTTTTTAATCTCAATCAGTGATGTTAACGTCAGCAAAACACAAATCCTTTCTTAAAGAGAGATACCACTCCTATTTCAGACAACCTCAGTTTTAGACAAAACCTTTCTCCCAATGTAAGGCATAGATCTGACTCTTTCTTCCCTCCCTCTCAAGCATTTTCCTCAGCAAAGTTTATGGGTGGACACACCTTGAAATTCAAAGATTCAAGGCATTTCTTGAAGTAAGGGCAATTATCTCAGCTGTCATATTCAAACACTGTTCCAAACTGCTGCCACGATAGTGAATGACCAGTGGTTTTCAGGTCACTGGCATTCCTAAGTTTTCATGGGGACTTATGTGCAAGCAGGGAAGAATCATCTATGCTATCTGATGATTTTAGGCCTCAGATTAAGCACTTAATTTACTTGTGAAATATAAGTAGATTTTTAAACAAACCTTACTATAAACAAGTTTAAAAAACAAGAGAAGCATCCATTTATCCATTCAAAAACAAGAAGAAATGTTATTTATAAATAACACTTTACTATTCTCTCTGCTAGATGGATCATCCTCAGACTACTCAAAAAAAGAAAATTAAATAATAATTTTCCCCCCAAAAAAGCTTAACTTGACTAGGTTCAAACTAGAAGCCCTCTCCATCCTATATAATGAATTACTGCAAGTTCTGTCCCCTGTGCCACATGACAAAATGCTGTGACATTTCTATTATTTTGGATTGCTTTGAATTCTGGAACAGTTCACTACCTTAATTAAAGGTTCTCCACATCCCACGTTTCATTTGTTAAAAATCTAAAGTTAAAATTCCTCCAAAACCATCTATCCCACAAAAGGATAGCTGCAGACATTATTGCTCACCCTAGCAAAAAAAAAAGTTATGAAAACCAGAACTTATCAAATTGGCAAAGACAATACAAAAATTCTTCCTAAAGTGTGGAATTAAATTAAAAGAAACTGAGATGCAATTATGATGTTAACTTGTGGACTTTCATGGGACCTAAGCGCACATTACCAGCACGGTTTTTTGTTTTTCCTTTTTTAAACATACTTCTTGTCAACAGCAAAATAGGAAAACTAAAATTAATCTCCAGTAGATCTAGAGCTTGAATATATTAGCTATAATACTGTTAGATTCAAGGAAATCTCAGTTGAAAAATCATTCAACTTCATACTCTCAAAACTACACTGCATAAACTACAGTGGGAGTATAGGGATATTTGAAATTGTTCAGTTTGGCTTTATTTTCTGTTAAGAAATCAAATCTGTCACAGGACAAATAGTAACACATCTCTCTGTTACCCAGAAAGAACACTGCCTGAAATGAAATGGCAAAAAAATGGCCAACAGCTACTGCTTAACTGGACCTAATCCTTGCAGTGCAACAGTAAGGGGAATTTTTATATTATACCTGTGAATTAACACCCTAACCATCACTGATTTCATCTTCCGGTTCTGATGCAAAGAGAACAAAGCCACATCTTTACATTTTAATAATAATAATTAAAAAAGACCTAATGGCATTTTTCAGTATGGCAAATCACTACACTCAAGTCCACGTAAAATGTGAGACCTAAAATATTTCTCTAACAAGGAAAATAATTACTTGCTTCTGGAGACTTATTTTAAAGACTTACTCTACTGCTTTTTTAGGTTTTTCTTCTAACAAAGCCGAGTCTCTTGCAGTCTTGCGCTGTTTCTTAAGCTTCTCTTCTTCAGCTAGGTAGAGATGTTTCAAGTGTTCTGGGTAAGTATCGGTAAACTGAGCGTCTGATTGTGTCCCAGTCTTCCTCTCCTTTTTTAATAGCTTTCTGTATTCCCTTTGGATCTTCTGTTTCCTCCGAAATGCAAATCCTTGTCCTGAAAACATTGGGAAAAAAAATTCACCTGAATTTTTAAGAGGCCAGACCATTGCAGACATACTACTTAATTTACACCCAATACTGTACCCATTTACTAACGCTTCTTCACGTCGTAAGAAAAGACGTAGTAACATTTCATTAACCTCCTGCCTTTGACAGCAACACACACATCAGAACAGATCTCTACACAAATCATCAAGAAAACAACAGTTGTAATACCTGCTGCCGAAGAAGCCTGAAGTTGCCACATCATGGGAAAAACAGGGGTGGGAGCTACACTGTATTAATATGCCATTACAACTTCTCAGAAATATATTGTTTTACTCCCAGATCTCTTTCCAGATCAGTCGAGAAAAAAAGCTTTTCTACAATTTAAAAAATACCAGAGAAGCTACATCAGAGAAGTATGTAAAGGAAACACCAGCTAATGGTAGTTCCAGGTTCTATATAGCTACTTAGTTGCAGTCATACAATGAGTGGATTTTACAACCTGAGCAATTTTTCCTACTACTGAACAATTTAACTGACACTGGCATCGCAGTTGCTGTAGACACTGTTGCCAAATGCCCTTTTGGCATTTTTGCTCACACTGTGGCCTCCAGCACCTTAACTGTATTTTCTGCTTAACGCAAGCATTTAAACCTCCACTCTATTTTAGACTTCACCCACGCGTGGAGCTTTCCTTCGCCTGCCGCGCCGCCCACGGGAGCTCCCTCGCCAAGGCTGCCCCAAACGCGCGCCCTGCGGCCCGAAGCGCCGCTCCGCACGCGCAGACCGCTGCAGTGGGGGGCACACCGGCCTCCCGCCGGGCGCCCCGTCCCGCTCACCCTCCTGGACGCTGCCCAGGGCGCCCCGCAGCGCCGCCGCCGCCTTCCAGGGCCGCTGCGCGCGGGGCCCGCCGCCCGCCGCGGGGCCCGGCCTGCTCTGCCGCGCCGCCGCCGCCATCGCGCGTCGCGCGGCGCCACGTCACGCAGCGGCGCCGCGGCTCCGCCCCGCCGCGGCCGCCCGCGCGCGCCATGTCGCGCCCGCGCGGTGCCGCGCGGCTGCCGCGGCCGGTGCCGCGGGCGGCGGCGGGCGCGGCGCTGCGGCGCGCGGCGCGGTTCGCGGCGCGGGCGCTGCCGCTGCTCCGCGCGCCCGCCGTGGAGCTCTACACGCGCGGCCTCTGGCAGCGCCTCGTGGCGCCGCCGCCCCAGGCCGCGCTGCGCGCCCTGCGGCGCCACCTGGCGGCCGCCGCCGCCGCCGCGCCCGCGCGCTGGGGTGAGTCGCGCGGGGGCGTGGCCAAGGGAGGGGGCGTGGCGAAGGCTCGGGGGGCGGTGCCTCGCCGTGCGCCGCCATTTTGGGCGTTGCGGCGATTGCGGGCGCGACGCCTCCTTGCTGCTTCCCTGCGCCATTTTGTGGGGAGGGCAACAGTGGCAGTGCCTGGGGGCGAACACGGCCTTCGCAGCCGTCCACTGCGCTGGTTTGTATTCGTCCAAAGCTTATCCACGTGGCATTCCAGAGGCCTCTCCATATTGTCACAAACTGTCACATTGCCACATGCCTTCGACTTGGAGGTTTTTGTGCTTTTCCCCTCATCTTCTTGTTCCAGATTAATGGGATATCTCTGGAACAGGCGTGATTCAGAATCATGGCCGAGCCTGGATTTGTATTTTAAGTATAAGAGGCTCTCATGAGTACAAATTGAAGCGACCTTCTCATTTCGTTAAGTTGCCTCCCGTCCAATTAGAAGGCAGAAATGAAATGCAACTCGTAACTGCTAGGTTTGTTTGCTGTAATTTCCAATGAATGGTAATAAAGCAGAAGGCTGGTACGAGTGGAAAGATGTAAAAGTTAAAAATGCTCCAAATGCTGAAATTCAGGAAATATGGGGGACAGCTGGAAAAGGCTTACATGCAGCTTTGCTATATATCTGCAATAACGAGTGTCTGGCAAAGGAAGACAGAAAGCTGTTTCATTTCTGACGAGCTATTTAAGAAGTACTTCATATTTTTTTGATAGTTTTCAAGTAACTCAGGAGGAGGCCAACCATGAAACTGCATTACTGAATTTACTGCACTCCATGTAAAACGGAAACACAGCAGTAATAGGCTTTTAGGCAGAATGCAAAAATGAAGATAAAGCATCTGAAAGACACATTGTTTGGGGGGCCAAGGAGATTAGTTTCAAAACAAGGGTAAAATCACTGACGAAGTTTTCCGAGAAAAATAATCTGTATCGTGCCAAAGCTCATGGAGTGTCGCTCTTGCACAGCAGTGACTGCTATGTGAAATAGCATGTGAGACAGAGAGCCGTGTTGGATGTGATGAAGGAGCTGACAGAAAATAGCATGTGCAGCTCCATGGTTTTTGGCATAAAAAGCAAACTGAGATAATCACTTGAATTTGGAAATATTGAAGGACTGGAAATTGCTACATCACTTTGTAACATATCTGGATCTGAAGGTTTTCAAAATATTAAGTGTCAGGCCACATTTTTTCAAGATTGAGATATCTGTTAAAAAAAAAAAGCAACAATGTATTTGTGCATGAAATAATGTGAATTGACTTTGACAGCCAGGTGGAAAAGGAAGACAGTGCAGTTATGAAGCAAAGGTATGGGGCAGTAACAACAAAATCCTTTAGGTTTAATGTTTTTGACAGGTAGTGCTGGGGTCAAAACTTATCATGACTCATAATAAGGGCCTAAAATTGAACATGAACAAAATTCTTCCGTAGTGATGTCATTAAAACAAAGCTGTAAAGGACGTTGACCTTTATCCTAACTTTATGCATGGGAAAGCCCATGAAAGGGTGCAGTAGAACCAGGAAGACACCAGACTGTCCTGTAGATTTTAAAGTGTGAAAATCATCTATTGATATTCATCCAAAACATGCATCATGAAATCTAATACAGAAATGAATGGTTCAGGAGTCACGTTTTATGGCTAAAAGGAATATACTCTAGAAAGATGAGAGGTCTTCAAGCTAATGGAGAAAATACAGCATGTCTTCGTAGGTTTTTAGTACAAGTAAATATTAGGTATTAGTTACTTACTTGGGAACATAAAGAGAAGTTGTACTTTCTTTAAAATATTGACTCTGTGTGTTTGTTACTCAGAATTGCCAGCTATTTAAATGTTAGATATATATGTATTTAGTTTCTGATGAGTGCTATAGTAATCTCATAATGTGCTGTCAGTCTCGTTTTTGGCAGTGGCTGTGAGAATAGCAAGACATTGTGACCATGCATCCCAAACCCCTTTCTCAATATATGTGTGAAATGACAGTTTGGTTTCACAAGGTAAAACCTTAGCTGCCTAAGTATTTGAGAAATTGTGCATTTATACATTTACAAATATATTGAGTCCCTAGACTGTCATGAAAAGGTGAATGCAATGGGAAAAAAAAAAAAAGTGTCCTGACACTCTTCCTAGAATCTCTTCTAATATGGATCACAAATTAAAAAGAAATGTTGGGTCGGTCTGACAGATTGTTTTTGAAATGTGAAGTTGTTCATATTTACATAGCCCTGCAAATTAAAAAGTAGATACCATACTTTTATTCTGTACAATATATTGCATTGCTTCACTTATTTCAACAAACAAATATGCTGAGCTATATTTTTTGCTAGAAATAAGCAGCAACCTTCAGTTCTGTTGTATAGAATCATATGCAGGGAAATGACAGCATGTTCTATGAATTATTTTCAAGGAATATTCTCAGATAATCATGAAATAGTATTTCCTTACAGTTATACAAGGAGAATTCCTTGTTTTCAGCCAGAGCCTAGAAAAAAATTTCATGTCCATTCGTAAATATGTAAAACTTTTTTTTTTATGCTTCAAAAAGCTGCCATTTGCCATAATATATTTGCTAGTGAATGAATTGATGGGTTGAAATATGTTAGATTTTTATCTTGCGAACAACCAAAACAAACACTATTTTCAATAACCAAAGACAATACTTACCCAAGCAGCTGCCATTGAGGTGTTTGAAGTAATGTTTCAGATACCTTAATGTAATTGAGTAGATGAGTTTTTCCTTTTAGTCGTCACCTTGGAACAATTTAAATTTGGTAGCAGTTTTATAGATGTGATATGTCAGTCATTGTGAATGAGATCCTGATATTTCTGTTAATGCTCTTCAGTCAGAAAAGTGAATTCAGGAAAGTTACATAATGTGTAACATTACACAATTTTAGTAAGGAGAGTTAATCTATTTTACTAAGCCAGCTGTTGAAAAAGTTAAAAGCAGGCAAGCATTGGATTTATAAGCTTTCTGTGAGTTCTAATAAAGAAGCAGAAAACTCTAAATTTCAGTAAACAGTCAATAAAATTATTAATTACCAAGATAAGCTGTGCATGTGTAGAAGGATCAGCAGGAAATAAGGTGAAAGGAAGGATGGGATGCTAAAAATTGCAAACTCAGTGAATGTATTCAGTGTATTTATATCTACATATAAATAAACAAATTACTGAGTCAACATTTTTTAGTATCCTGAAGAGTATTGGTGGGTATTAGTTCTCAAGATCACATCCAAATGTGAGCCTTGAGACTGAGAGGTTGCTTTTGTTTCATGAAGTAACTCCTTCCACTGATGCTGATTTTTCTTAACTGGTGGTGTGAATTCGTCACTTAAGGAACTAGCCTGGGACAACTTAAAGGAGTTGGGGGGAGGCAGGAGGTTTTGAGGTGAGAACACTTGTGGATTTTGATCCTTTGGGTCCTAGAGTGGGAAGGGCTCGTTCTCAGATGATGTTTCTTTCTCCAGCTGAGAGTCCTTGTTGAGTGAAAGTCTCTGCTGAAGTGCTTAATACGTATTGCCTACTAGGGGATCAACAAGGGTATGAGATAGTGCTTCTGCCATGGTTTGATGCTGGCTGCTGGTGTGGAAATGAGGTGCCTGGGTCAACGGCATTCTTGCAATTACTAATTTCATAGATATTAAGGATATGACCATTTAGATATCCAGGACATTGATGCAGCAAGGTAGTAAGAGTTCTTAGTTACTGGTCAGTCTAGGTGTATCTTAGGTGCAGGACCTGAACAAAATACTCAAAGCAGCTTACGCGGATTGTTACCCTGTTAGGCAAAATAAGAACATCTTACACCTCCAAGTAGCCTTCTGTAATGGCAGAAGGCATATTTTTTTTCCACTGGTGCTGCAGTTCAGTACATTCAGAACATAAATATTAGTGAAATTTACTTGACGTCTAGCCAGATATTTCAAAAAAAATATTGCTTAGAAAGCAAAATATTTTTTAGTGTAAGCCTGGATATTTAGTAAGTATGTAATATACACGTATGAAAAAGAAATGCACAAAAATCGAAGTTTATTCAGATCTGTTTCTTACTCGCATAAGTTTTGTTAAAGAAATGTCTTGTAATAAGATGACATTCCAATATGTTTCCTAACTCCTTTATTTTGTGTAATTACATGCCATGAAAAAGATAAATGGATTTTGGAAGGAAAGGTTTTTGTTTCATTTTTTATTTTGTTTTGTCATACAAGATTGGCCAGAATATTTAAAAATGTGTGTCATTAACTAAAAAGATTATATATTTCAGTGTCATGTGCTCCATCTTTTATGCCAAGAAATAGCCTTGCTGGACACAGAGGTAATAAAATTTGGAGATAAAAAAGCATAAATGTATTTTGGAATGGGCTGTAATTTTCACAAGTGTGTTGTACTAAGTGCTGTACTACATGAAAGAGACCATCATATTTATGAAATGGGAACATCAGCTTCTCATCAGGAGGATTAGATTCCTTCTTCACCTGGCAGCAGTGCTGAACAGCTGGCAAAATATCCCTCTGCACCTTGAGATTTAACATCTCTATCACTTGGTCAATAATTGCTGGCCTGTAGCCTTGCTTGTTGAATCCCTTCAACTTTGTTCTCTTGCTTGACAGATCAGTGACTGGTTTCCCCTGGATCAAACCTACAGATTTCTATGCGTTTTGGGGGTTATCAGGCTACATTCATGTTGTGGATATGTGTAAATTCCTGGAAATGCTGCCTATGTATGGAGAATCTTAAATGAGTTAAATGAATAAAACTTGCTTTAAAAACAATACATAAACAACAGTTTTTCTTCAGTAAATGGATTTTTCTATCAACATAACCATGCATATAGCCATCGAAAGAAGTCGAGGGTTTATTTTTCTAGTAAGCAGTATGAATAAACATTCCTTGTTTTTTGGTGTAAGCATTTTTACACTGAAAGTAAAGTTCTCTTTAAGGACCTCTTTATTTTCTTAGGGAAAATAAAGGTGATTCAAATCTAATTTCCTAATGCAAAAGTTAGTCCATAAAAAAACAAATTCTGTCCCTAGAAACCTACTATAGTAGTAGGTACGTGTGTGAATGTATTGGGTGTTGACGCCTTTGTAGTTTCTGTATGTTGTATGTCATTATGTCTTACCTCCAAAATGATCTTTTTATGTAGTGTGTATAAAGTGTGATGCCAAACGGACGTGCTGAACTAAAATTCAATACTACCACTAGTGTTTTAAAGTTACGCTGAAATGGTAAGATCAAAGATACTTTCATGTATCTTCTTATGCCGTTCAGGGTGCCTGAGAATTTAGATTGCTGCTTTATTCGAGGGTGGCTGCCACTTCTGCACTGTGCAGATAATTGCCTCCTTTTGTGGGTGTGCAAACTTGGAATTAAAAACTAATTCCTTTTAATATTTATATTTCACAAAAGTGTTAGATTGTGATAGGACATGATACTATTCTCTTACAGAAAGACAACAGATTACATGTGCACATTTGGAAATGATTGAAGACAAATAAACTTCCTTTCTGACAATACCTACTAATGAAGTAAACAATGTAAGAGAATAATATCATGTCCTATCACAATCTAACACTTTTGTGAAATATAAATTATAAACTTATCTTACAGAGACTTGCTGAAAGACCAAATTACCCATTTTCCCCAAGGGCTTAGCAGACTTTAGCTGGTTCCGTCTTTCTCTTGCATGCCTTTTCTCTAGTATGCTACGTTCATCTGTCATGAAGGTTCATTAATGAAAAATCATTGAATGTTCAGAAGGACAAATAAAGTCATTTGTAGAAAAAGATGCTCTGTTTTTTGATTTTGTAATAAAAAAGTAGAATAGATGCCTTGCAGATACAGTAACAGTAGAAATTTTGTTTAAAGCTTAGGCAATATTTGGTCTTACTTAGTCCTAAATTTTCTTTGCCATGTTCGTGCCTCAGTAGCATAATACTGTGAAAATAAACTTGTTGACATTGTTGGGATTGTTTTCTATGATATTTGTAGTCACCGTAGAAAATTAAGAGAATTAGAGGTGAGGTCAGTAGAAACAGCGCTTTCTCATATGGGTGGGTATTTGGAAAAGGGTGCCATGCTAGGTGGGTACTTATGCAAAATTTACTTACGAGACAAGAGAAACCAGGAGGGGTTTTGTAAATCTGTGTAACAGTTTGTTTTTAGGTCTAGAGGGCTAGTGTTTGTTTATTTTTAAAGAATTGTAAGTTTTTAGCGATCTAAAAACTCTTACTGAAACTACATAAAATCAAATAATTTCAGCTAAATTTCTATGAATTAGAAAATATATAATGTATTCAAAGTATAAAATATATCATTTGAAATCACTGTATTCCCAGAAATATTAAATGGCTTATACCATGGTATTTTTCACTTTAAAGTAGGTCCATATTTTTAAAAATGTAGTGTGTTCTAAAGCATTAAGTAATATCTAACAAATACTTCATTCGAAATCAAACAAAATATGCATCAGGCTTTAACTTTGGATCACACCTGACCGGAGATGAAAATTAATTTAATTCTCCCAATACATCCACCAGCTAAAAAGCAACTAGGAAAGTATATGAATGTAATGGTTGTAAGTCAAGACATTTTATGTGTTGAACAGCTATATTTCCTTAAAAAATCATTATAGTAATATGTATTGTCAGATGGGATGATTATGAAATACATCATGAGGAAACTTGTAGGCAGAGGGTAAGTGATAATCTTAATAAAATTCCCTTACAAGTTTTACTAAAATGGCTCTGCAAAAATAATAGCTTTTTCTACATTTACACCAACTTAGCAAAGAGTGAAGTCTGGGCTAAATTCTGAAGGGAGAAAACAATTTATACACACAAAATAAAATGATAGGCCTGTCTCGTAGCACTTCTTATTACTTAGTTGTGTTTCTGCGAACAGAAACAAATCTTTTCCTTTCTCTTCCCACACAGATGAGAGCATGCTTTCCAGTGTCTTCTGTGAGAAGTCTCAGCGGCTGATCGATGTGCAGGCCTTTGCCCTGGCTGCTAGGTATTATTCTTTGCCAAACCTTGGCCTGTGCACACCATTGGAAGAGTTACTTGAAGCACTGAGAGGAGAATGTCAAGAAAGAAATGGTATATTTACACTGATATTTAGTTTTCTGTGTGTCCACTGTAGTGCAGTTCTCTTTGAGCAAGCAGGCACATCATTTGTGTTACAGTTCATCTACCTAGTTTTATTTCCTTTGTTTTTTCCTTTCTCTCTCAGCAGCAAGAGTCATGATTGCAAGTATTGCTTTTTTAAAAGCCTCAACCTACCATCCTGAAGCCATACCACCAGGAGGGTTTTTTTGCTTCATCTTTTGTATGTGCTTAGGTTTTTAACTGAATGTGTCCCTGTAAGACTTTCAATGAAATCAATTTCTTTTTGAGATTTCAATCTCTATTTTTGGGGACCAATGTCAAGTATATGTCTTAAAACTAGAGTCATTTTATTCTCTATACTTAAAGAAAATGTATGAAAACACTCTCAAGTTGGCATCTTTTCAAGGGAAGTCTTGCCCCAGACTGTATTTCTTTATCAGCTGGTAAATGGGCATTTCTACTTACTTTAGCTGCTGTCATTTTCACAGCAAGTGTGCTCTTCAGTGAGACCCCAGCCGTTATGGATTTGTTGCTGTCTTTCAAATTTCTCATTAATTTTCCAAGGGCGGATGCTGAGCAGCTCTCTGCTTTCTGATGTGCTCTGTCTCTATGATATATTAAAACTCTGCTGACCTTTTCTGTTGTAAGTGGCAGCACCGTTACAGATTTTGGCCATCTCTGCCCTTTTCTGCAGTGATCTTTTTCCAGTTTTGCAGTTTTCCATATTTGGTTTCCCAGTTTTCCATTTCTTCATAATTACCAAAATGCCACAGGTAAAACAGTCTGTGACTGACTGGTCTTACTGTAACTTTCCTTTCTGGCTTCTTTCCTTCTGCTCTTCTTTCATCTGAAGCCTTTTTTCCTTATGTTTCCCTATGTCCAGCTGTGTGCAGCTTTTCTTTTACTTTTAGCTATTTTCATTTTCTGAATGCCCTCTTACCCTCTGTTTTGCAGTTCTGTAGTTCTACCTTGTTATACCCATACTGGATTTCATACTTAAATGAGCTTTCTTAGAGAAAAGTAGGGAGACTCTTCTGTCTCTTATCATGCAAAATGGAAAATCTAGAATAAGACAGATGCTGAACATTTTGGTTGGCATCTTGCAGGAATGATTCTTGGTAACTGCGCCCTGGAATTGCGATGTACTATTTTTAAGTTGTACTTCCTAGTAGGGTGTATTCCGGGTGTTCTGTATATACAGTGGTAGAATTTGAAACCTTCAAATTGAATTCACTGTAAATAACAGTTAAATTAACGCAGTGGTGTGCCTGGTGATTGACTGGAGAGAAGCAAAATTCCGAAATTGGGGTTTGTTATAAAAAGTTGCCAGATACGCCTTGGGATCTTTTAACTCTGAGATATTTTAGATATTTTTACTTAATTCTGTTTTCAGAAAATATTTTCATTTGCTCACTTGCTGCTGCTTGCTAGGCAAGAGAAGGGTAAGTCTGAGAAAATGAGAAAGATGACCATGCTTGTATCATGAAAAATATCCTTCAGGATAATTCCATTTATATTTGAAATGTTTGCAGTGTATTTCCACATTCTAAGATAATCATGCTTGGAAGCATGATTTCTATATACCCATAGATTGCATGCTTGCATAGTTTTCAAACTTATTTAGCACATTAATATAGATGTATGATTATCCTACCTATGAATAGTTGCTTAAAAAAAGTGAGAACAAACCTTTTTAGAGTTGTTGACATAGATATCCTGAATGGAAGTTTTGAATCTAAAGGAGTTTCTCCATTGCTTCCTAACAAAGTTTACTGCAGTTTTTGTTGAACAATCAGGTTCCTTACACTGAGGACACAGGATCCAGAAAAACCTGGCCAACAGGGAAGAACCCAGCAAGGAGAATTTCTTTTGTTATTAGGTTTATTTTTGAATATAAGAGCAGAGGTGACTTGAATGTTGTGTTAACTGCTCTAGCTTTGCAGTGAGTTTATGATCAAGATGATGGCCACGCTTGGAGTGTTAGTTTCTTTGTGAAGATCCTAACCATTTTGAAGTAAATGAGCATTACAGTGCTAACAGTTAAATGACAGATGATTTTGTTTAAAAATATTTTCATCTGTTATTTTCTTTTGTAAGTTCATAGAATCTATTTTAGGTTTTAAGTCTTGCCACAACATCTTATTATAAAAAAACCCAGATATTTAAGAAATAGAGAGTTTCTCTGGGTTTTGTGAAAAGTTGGGAAAAACACTAGATTTTGCATGAGCTCAATTCCCCACTGTCTTCTAAATAAGTAACACTCTTGGCTCTGTTCCCAGCATGATCTGATTAAGGAATGAATGTAGTTCTTCCCTAATGATAAGTTTCTGGACAGATGAACACATTCTGCGCAGAAAAAAACCCACCTAATGGGCAGCTATATTAATCGGCCTAGTCACGTAGACAAGTCTTATTTTCTAAAATTAATCCTATCAATAGCACTCCAGTTTTCGCTACCTTCATTCAGATTTACCTCACAAAAATTCCCATCAACTTAACTATAATGAATTCCAGTGGCCTAATGATGATGGCCTGATACATGGTTTTTTCACAACTTCCGAGTTGCAGCTTTGGTTGGGGGATGTGGAGATGAGCAAAGCAGGTGTCTGGTATTTTCCACACTGGATTGGCAGTAGAGATTACCTCCTTAGTGTCTTCTGCAGCAAAACTGTTAGTGTTTTCTAAAAGAATGTTAAATTCTACTAGTTCATCTTTAATTCAGTAGTTTAGTTTTATAATTACTTAGTGATATTTTAATTCAAAATTACTACCCCTAAAATATAAAAATACTGAAAATATTTTAGGCCTGTGTTTATTCCAATTTATTATAAGGGTTCAGTTATTCTGAATTGTCTCAATTATGTTTATTTTCTTAATCTGATATAGACATTAAAACTGATGAATTCATGAATAATAAGAAATCACATGAAGTGCAGGTGATGTCGGAGCTGATACACAGCATAGCAAGTTATTATGGTATAAAGCAGGTAAGAAAGCATCTCTTCCTGTATGTTACTGTGTACCTTTCAGATTCTTTTTATCATGTTCATATGCTGTATTTTGATACTCCGTTACTGCTATTTTTATTTTCATAGAAATAATTATTGATAAAGAAGAGCCTGTAGGGCCAAAGAAAAGATCCAGTTTGCTTGCCAAGGTATCATTCTCAAGAAACTGCCTTTCAGTCTGTCATTATTATTTTATGACTCATGAAAAATTTTAATGAATGTAATCATCCTTTGAATGTTGAATAGTTAAAAATAGCACTGCTCTTTGTAATGCACAGGTAGTTTCTCTTTGAGAAGCTTCATATCGTTATTAAGATGTTGTTAAGAGAGCAAAACTTTGCTCTTTCACTTCCTTTAGGTAGACAGTAGCACTATATGAAGAAAGCAACCAAAAAAACCCCCAAAAATCTGGAAAATTTTAAAAGCATGCTTTCTTATTCTGGTGCAAGGTATTTGAAACTTTCCTTGTTGTTTAATGCTGGCAGCCTTTCTATAAGATGTACTGAGATATTTAATTAGGGCTTTAGATATGATCTTTATAGTTTCAAGATAGATCAGATTGAAAGAAAAAGTATGTAATGTTTATTTGGGGTAGTCAGGTTTATGTGGTAGGACCCAAGCCAGTTATTCAGTACTGGTCAAACAAATGCTATAGTTCTTTGAAAACAAGACTGAGGATACCTGCCCAGATTTGCTGCTGTGTATTTTCTCTTAGCTTTTCTTTTCTCAGTGCAGCTCAAAAATACTGCTTTTTCGTAGTGTGTTTTAAAAATATATGAGATGAATGTAAGTGTGGAGAGGCAGTGGAAAGCTAAATCTGTCAGCAAAAGTAATTTGGGTGAGAGCATTGAGGGAAATGGCATATCCCTCTTCTCATGCATTTGGCTAAACTCTCTCCCTCAGAAAAGAATGTTTCCTTCACCAAAAAGGATCTCTAGCATATTTGGTGTCCCAGGTTGTGCCTGAGCCTTTTCCATGGGAGAATACTAGTTGGACTGTTTCCAAACAGCACTAGGGAGATTGCTGGAAATAAGGGCTATGGACAGGCACGTAGAATATGTGTATACCAGAGTACATGTCCGTGCACCGTTGGTTTGCTGCTGCAGATACAACTGCAGGGTCCTGAGTTGCTGCTGCTGCTGAGGCCACAGTAGAAAGAAAGGAGAGTTCCAAAACTGGAGTCAGTTGATGAAGTTGGACTCTGATTTAGAAATTATTTGGATGAAACTGAGAATTTCACTTAGACAGTATGAATGATAGGTTCTGATAGTAAGCTGTCAGATTTAGGCCAGACCTGTGGCATCTTTGGAAATCAAGTCTAAAACTCTGAATCTCTGTTTTGTGAGAAACAGCTATAGAGGGCAAAGGCAGCCTTCTCCATAATTTCAGCTGAGATTGATAAGTAAAAGACAGCTGCAACTGCCAGATATCACTGGATGAGATGCCATCAGTTGGTGGCCATCCATGATAATTTACAGAGAATGTGTAGCTCTTTCAGTAGTGCTTTCAGGAGCTTCCAAGTAGGTGGGTGCTGTCTGTAAAGAATAAGCATATAATACTAGCAGATTCTTGAAAGTGTTTTCTCCTCTTCGTTAGCGTGTTTTTGACTTGCTTGCCTTTTGCTCTAGGCAAGTGTCAGCTGTTCAAGTGTTGAAGTCTTTCATGCAGTGAGAAAGATGCAGAAAAGTGTAGTTTGCTTATAATGCAATACTCAGTGCTCTCTGGATTTACGGGAAGGTGAATTGGTGGTGTTTCATATAGCGTTTTCATTTAGATTTTAAATAGTTCCTGTGAGATTCAGGAATGAAAAGAAAGGAAAGAAAAACCTATATTCAGAGAGTAAGGAAATAGAGCCACTTTAATGACCTGACGTAAGGCCTGATATAGCTGGTTACTAATAAAATCTCAAAGCAATCATTATTAAGTATCTGTCAATATGCTGCAATTTCAGCCAGTGAATATGCACTTTTATCAGTTGGTTTGGGGTGTCATTAGACAAAGGATTATTTTCTGTAGGCTTTTTTGAAAAAAAGAATCTAATATTTAATGTATTTAATGAAAAACATTATTGCAGTATATCACTGAATATGAAAGGTCGACTGCTTTATATTAACTTTTTTTTCCATTTTAGTCATACACTGCAACAAAATTTATTTGTTCAAAGTTACAAATCCCTAATATATGAAAAGAGCTTTCCAGTTACATAAAAAAAGAAGAAAAAAGAAAACTCTCCTTCTCAGTTATTAAAAGCAACTTCTTTTGTTTTGGTTACCTTTCAACTTAAGAAAATACAGGAATTGTTAAGTTTTAGGAGAGTTTTTTCCTTATTGATTTTTTTTTGTGTCCTTCTTGCAAAAAAAATATATGTTGCATTTAATTAAAAAGTCTTGAGCTATGAAAACACAACACATGTTTTACAACAGCATATGTCCTCAGGGTGTTTCTTTCAGATATTAGAGATCACTGAAGGATTGAAAAATGCCCTCAGTTTCACCTCTGTACCCATGATGTATAATGGGTGGTAAAGGATATTATGCTTTTGTGGTGTTTTATAATATAATACATAGTAAAATGAGAATAAAAGCAAAAAAAATTATGAGTACTGTAATCACTTCTAGATTAATGATTTAAATTAAAGCATTAAAGCATGCTAACTTTAAAGATTTTTAAATTACCTACTGCCCCTTTTTATCTGTTCCTGTCATACAAAAGGAACTTTTTATATTACTCTCGATTCTGAAAAGAAGCCAGTGGTAGTTCCTTGCTTAAATACACATTGGTTTTCTTTACATTATTTGATTAAAGTGTCCTTGGAAATTGCAACATTTGCAACAAGAGTTGCAGTGTGGGCAATAGAAGCTTAATTCTGAATTCAGCATCTATTAAATTTGTGATTTAGTGATGGAAAACGATGAAATTCTTCTGGAAATGGAGTTCTTGTTTGTGCCAGAAACTGTTTAAACATAGTGCCCAACCCATGGTATGTAGGACCTTTAGAGTATATTATATCATGGAAATTTCATATTAAAAGTTCATGCTTGACACATAGCGCTACAGATTGCTGCTTACCTTTCTTCTGCAATCAAGGAAAGGTAAAGCAGAGATTAATTTAATCATGTCTATCTATTCAGCACAAAATCATTGGCTACTTATTTCTAGCCATATTTTCTCTTCATTTTAGAACTATTGTCCCAGTATTAATGTAACAATATGTTACTATTGTTGTTCTGCTTAGAAACAAATAAAAAAATCCTACCAAACTAGTAGTTTGTCTTTACAGAGGTCACACGTATGAGTTATCTGAATCTATATCTGCATAGTTCTTTTCACAAAAATAATTTGAAACCTTGTAGAAATGGAGGTGTGCATATTCTGCATAGTAGTAACATCTATTTTATAAAGCAGTGAGCTAAAGTATTCCTTGAGCTATTCCTTCTTTCCTTCTCTTTTAAATATTCTGGGAGAATATTGGCAATAAAAGTTACATTTCAAAAAATAGTATGCTTAGAGAATAGTGTGCTTAATTTTATATCAGTCAATCTACACCTGCACTGATTTCATTCAAGAAATTTGAGGATTGTAGTGTGTGATGGCAGGTGTGCTGCAGTATCACGTGAAGAACCACGTGTAGCACCACGTGTAGCGTGGTTAAATAATCTGTATCAAATAGTATTTTCTCTCTGCTCTTTTGTGTGGTCTTTCAGACTGAATTTATAATCTTTGTCCTGATTCCGTGACTATACGAATCTAAAAAGCTCTCAGAATGAAGATTAAATCATTTTCGCTTCAGCGAGAGTAAGGCTATATTGAGTGTATTTCATTATACATTTTCATACGAATGTCTTACAGACCAAGAATAAGACATTAAAAATAAACTTGCATCTATCACTTTCAAGAATATATGTTAACAAATAAATCATTATGTCTAGTGAGTATAATTTCTGATAGACACCTGAGCAGAAGAGCCCCTTATCAGCTCATTTCTGTAGAGAACTGGTACTCTATTATCTATTTTCATAAAATATATAGATTACATATATATATATACATACATACATATATAAATACATATAATGTATATTAATACAAATAAATAATATATTAATATAAATTAAAACACACATAGTAAAATTATGTTTATGTACTTAAGCTCTGAGATTGTTTCTGGTGCTACTCTAGATATACTTTCAGTTATGAGAAACTAAACTTCCTAAATATCCTTTCAACTCTCTCCTCCTAGAACAGGCTATGAGAATCACATGGCTTCTGAGCCCCTTTGTTTTATTACAAAAACATCCTTAGGTTACATAAATCCCTGTATGGGTCACTTTCGCAGGAAAGGAAACAGGTTCTGGTATTCATACAGTATATTCATACTGTTGGCCTTTAGGCATGAGTCTGTAGTGGTTAAGTAAGAAACTGAAGAATTTTATTTCTGCATATCTAGTGGTAGGAGACTTCTAACTCAGCATAATAAATGTGGCAGTTAGATGTGTAAAGCTAATTAATAGGAATACTTTCTTTCCTAACTGTATAACCTGGCTAATTTGGAAATCATGGGTGGTGGTGGTAGCTTGTGGTTATTTTCCTTAGCAGAAGGAAATTCTGTGTCAAAAAATAAAGTAAAAGACTTCTCCAGAAGAGTCAGGATGTGTGTATTGTGTAAGCATTGCAGTGTCTATTTTCTGGAACAGATCGGTTCTGATTTACTTTTGTGTTTTAAATTCAGCACAAAGTTCAGCAAAGCACGTGAACAACGTATAAGTGGGATAATTGATAATTATGAATTCCATGATAATTATGGGTAGATATGAAATCTATGCTTACTTTTTTTAAGGAAATTGTTTTGCATTTGATTGAAATGTATCCTATCTGTTGCTTGCTAATAGAGTTCTTTCTCTCTTTTTCATTACCTCTAGGTGATTGATATAGGTTCTGGAAAGGGCTACCTCAGTTCCTTTTTGTCCATGCACTATAACTTAAAAGTTTATGGAATTGACTCCTCAAACACCAACACTCATGGTGCTCATGAAAGGAACAGGAAATTGAAGAAACACTGGAGAGCGTATGAGAGGCGGGCAAGAGCAAATCTCCAAAGCCAGAAGTCGGAAGAGGTGAATGATAGGCCAGTACAAACTGAAATTAAATGTGAATCAAATACCGATGAAAAGTCCTTAAATAATAACAGCAGTCTTCAAAGTCAAGACCAAGTGACTACCCAAGATTCTGGTATTTTCACAGAGATAGCTACATCTGAAAGCAGCAAACAAACTGAAATTAATTTGGTGGCTCAGACACAGTCTGATGAGAACAAACTTTCAGAAAATGTTCTTGATATTCTAAATGTTCTGCCTGCTAATGCTGTTGATATTTTTTCTTCACCTCGGTGTGACTGTGGGGAGCTCTGTGAAGAGGAAAAGGCACGGAGAAAAATGGCTTCTCTCCAGGCTAAAGCAAGCAAGTCAAGTGAATCAAACCTTTATTTTCCATTGACCTCTTACATCACGGCAGAGACGGAACTCAGTGACATCATTAAAGATCTGGAGGTTGTTTTACTAGTACTTACAAATCCACTTGAAGTGGATTCTCCACTACCTTCGTATTATCATTTTCCTATATACCAAATGTTTGCATGTAGCATATTATCAGAGGTGTAAATGAACGAGGGCTTCTGGCCCAGTAATGTTTTTCAGCTTTTGCTTAGCTATGGCTAATACATACATAGAGTGTTTTGCTATTTCAGTGTATGTGTTAGGATTATTTGGAGTATGCAAGTAAAATGGTCTTTTGAATCTGGGGTGTAGATAATCAGCTATCAAAATTAACAGCATACGTAACAGGATATTCAGCTGCTTTCCAGATGAATTTATAGGTAACATGTCTAATTATTATGATGGTTATATGGTTATATTTAACAGTGAGAAGAATGTATTCTCTGAAATTTCTCATTTTCTAAGTTTTATTTTTTAATGTCATCTTCAGCTTTGAAGGTATAAAAGAAATGAGTGCAAATATTCAACATGAAGAATGTCTAATGAGATTTTTTTAAATATAATGTTTTATACATAATAATTTTTGGAGTTGCTTTAAATACAGTTCTTAATTTACTACCCCACTAAGTTTATGTGGATACAAAGAGGCCCCAGCTCAGCTTCCCAAAGATGGAGCCATGAGCCTACTAGCAGTATAGCTGTGTTAGTTCCTATGCCTGAGCTGTCCTACAATGATTAAGTAGATAGTGTGTAATCTTTCATGGAAAGATGAAAACTTGTCTGTGTCCAGTAGTAGCTGAATTAAGTACGTTCAGTGTCTCTATTTCAATATCATGTGTTTGTGTTAGTGGTGCTACATGTGAGCTAATAAATCCCACTCACTATCTGAGAGTGTGTGGAGCAAGCTCATGTCTGCCTAGAAAAGATATATCCCGAGTGCTAATATTTGTTCACTTGAATGCAGTCTGCACTTTGGTTATGTAGCTGGTGGGCAGCAACAGAGTGTTTCC
Organism: Tinamus guttatus; assembly: GCF_059628265.1. Lineage (NCBI taxonomy): Eukaryota > Metazoa > Chordata > Aves > Tinamiformes > Tinamidae > Tinamus > Tinamus guttatus. Next base: position 1,713,542 of record NW_028288933.1, read on the forward strand.
ACGTGGCCAGAATGCAAGCAGGGAGCTCGGGGTCCTGTGCCCACTGCATGGACCTGCTCTTCGTGGTCCTGGAGTTACTCCTGTGCTTTACGCTCAGCAAACCAATGTCAAATAGATGCTCTTAAATTTGCACAGCTGGATTTTGTATCCTCTTGATATGTAGTTTCTATTGATGTAAAAGGCAGAAAAGATCCTATATTACTGCTTTTCTTTAAAAGGAAAAGTTACTATAGGTAAAAACTTCATTGTTATAAGAACACAGTAGTAACTGATCAGTGTACATGCAATGCGTGATGAATGTGTGTAGTTAAAACACTTTAAAATGTGCAAATATTTACATATTTTAAAGTAAGGATTTCACATTTTTATTTTAACAATACTTTTTTGTTTTCTTGGATTTTTCCTAACACAACAGAATGAAAAAAAAATACTGTTTACCAATTTATAGGATAATTTTTGAAATTTGTTTGAATTGCTGACAAAATACAGGGATAGAAATACAGGAGGATAGAAGTTGTGTATAGCCCACCTCTGATGTTGAGATGTGAAATTTTACTAGACTTAAGTCAAAGGAAAGTGTTCTCAGTAATATCTAGGTATCCCTGTTGAAATCTGTGATGGGCCAAAAATGTAACTGACAGAGCTTGCCTTGACACTTCAGAAATTGTGAGTGTTGTCGTGTTTGTCATATAATTTGAGGCCATCTTCCCCTGGCCTTCTGCAGAGAGAATCTTTCCAGCTTTTCTAGTCCAGGGATTTAAATGCTTTCTTAGAAGTGGACCTCTTTGATTAGCTTCTAAACTTCACTGTTCTTCCACTCAGTATTTTATGTTTTTACAAGGGAGAAGGTCTTGTACAAAGGTAAAAAACTAAGCCAAAATGAAACGTGAACCTTTGCCACCTAAAATTTTAGGATCCTGAATCACTGAAAGGGCAAGTGCAGAGAAGCAGTGCAAATGAAGTGGAAGGCAAGAAGTGGGGGGATAGGGAAGAAGCAGAAAACAGAGGGAAAAAAAAAAGGTTTGTAGTCCCAACATGTTTGTATGCTATAGAGTATAGACGTGTGGCAAAAAATGCTGTAATGCAGAGGAGCAAAAATAGATGGGCGCATAAAATCAAAATAGTTAACGAAAGTTACAATGTTCGAATATAACAGGGTTAAATTCTTGTTGATAATCTTGCTAATGGATCAAAACAGCAAACATTGCTTTTACAGTTTTGATTCCAATTAATAAGTCTGGGGGAAAGTTAAAAATATGAATGCTGAGAAAAGGGATAATTGGGATGGGAAACAGGAAGAAAAGAAAACGAAGGAAAAAAAAAAAAGGAAAGCAGGAAATAGAATGTACAGAATAGAGTGTCTGGAGCTGAAGTTCTTCCATGTTTTTTTGGAAGATTATGCTTATGTGTAGCTGAACAGTAGCAGACATACTGTAAAACAGCTGTAGTAGTGCAGTTCTGGAAATAGCAAAGCAGATGGTGAGGAACCTGCTCTTCAAATCACGGTTACGGTCATAAAGAAATGCCATGGGGTAAGTGGAGCCATGTATGTTACAGTAGTGCCCCTGAAGTAAAACAGGGAGGATTTAGCAGTAGTAGTAGTATTCAAAGGAAAGCCAAGAAAATGAAGAGAAAATGGCCAATACCCTGTCACCACTTGGACATTCTCTTCAGGTAAGCTGGCTGCTGTTTATCAACTTGTGATTCCTCCTAGCCAAAGAAGGAAGGTACAGGGATGAGTAACTGTAATCAGAGAGATGAGCATTCTGGTTCTCAATAGAGGAAATATGCCATCTTGTCTTAGCCCTGTAGTGCTTTCATTATGTTTACAAATTTTGAGAATGAAGCAGCAGGACTCCTCGTGGAGTTGTACGTTTAAACCTTGTGAGTGAATAACCTCTTGCAACATGTCTGGGGATTTGGAGTTTGTTGTCATCTTATTTTTGCCCTTTTCATTGAGAAAAAAAATGAGATGCTTTATTGTTTTTTTTCCTTCTTTCTCTTAGGACTCTGTAATGGTGGGTCTTCATACGTGTGGGGATCTTGCTCCAAATACGTTACGAATTTTTACTGCCAAGCCTGAAATCAAAGCAGTTTGCAGTGTAGGCTGCTGCTACCATCTGTTGTCAGAACAGTATGAAAACCAAGAAGGTAATTCTTCTGAGCTTAACTTGTGGCTGCCAGTTTGCATGTTGAGAAAATTATGCCTTTTAATTAATAACCATGTTCCTTTCCAGTGGCTTACTTAGTACTGTTTTTAATTACTTTATGTAGGTCATTCACTCCCGGATGCCCTGTAGCTTTCCTGTTATGCCACTATTCCTAATATTCTTTCTGAAATTAAGGACATTAATGCAGAATGTTTTTATGTGGTTATGTATACAGCTGGTTTTATTCCATTACTTCGCTCATAAAATGTGGAGGCTTTCTTGGTCAATATGTTTTCCTTCTGCTGAAATACTTTGTACCAGGTTTTGCCATTGGCTGTTTGCATGCAATATTCATTTATGTTGAGTGGTACATGTATAACTATGAGCAAAATTAAGTCCTTTTAACGTAAGTTACTACTTTGAAAAGGACTCATCTAAATGTTGTGTTCTGAAGCATTGCCAATTTAGGGCATTATGGAACAGTACATGTATAACAGATTTTCTTGAGGAGGCAAACTGAAAATTATTTGGAAAATAAAAGGAAAATTAAAGTTTTCCTTTAAATGTGGCTTTTTCATTTTGGAGTGAAGGTTGATATTTTCAGTTCAGAAGTAAATCCTTTGTCTTTCTCTACAGCCTTTAAACATCAAAGTTAAAGATTGTCTTTGTTAAATGGGGTGAATATATACTGTAATGTATGAAACTCATGGATTTTTTAATATTATGAAAATGGGGCTTCTGATGTCTACTGTTTAATATTCAACAGTGATTGCAACATTGTTGCCAAGAGTAGTACTGTGAGGAATTATAAAGGAAATTCAGCTTAAAATCACAAAAGCAAATTACATGGTATTGAGATCTGTTAATTACTTCAAGATACTTCTGCATCTGTAAAAGCTAGATAACCTGAAAAAAGTTTGAATTAATTAATTTAAGAACTTTTGCAATGATTGAGAAAAATAATAAGAAAAATATGCAATATGTAAATATTATGCTTACTGGATTATGTATTTAAACAAGAACATAAGAAATACCTTTCCAGGTCAGCATAGCGCACCATTCTGGACTAGAATTCTGTGTACGATAGTGAAAAAATTAGATGTTATTTAAGGAAAACACAAGAGCCAGGGCGCTTCTTTAGTGCATTGCTCTTGCACATTCCCAACCTACAGGATTCATGTATTAGGGGTGCATAACAGATACTTTCCTGCCTAATCCTTTTGATATCTGTTCAAGGACTTTTTGTTCCTGAAATTATCTAATGCCTTTTTGAACCAGATGCTATCGTATGATTCCAAACCTCCTGTGGTGGAAAATTCCCAAAACTTCACTTAATCCTTGTCCCTATTCATGCCCTCATTATTAAGCGTTATGATGACCAAATCAATGCAACACAAAGCTTTTAGTTCCCATCTAAACCCGTTATGTTGGCACAATGGCCATTGCTACAGTCCTGCGCTTTCCTATTTGATTTCTTGCAAGGCCCTTGAGTGAATGTCATTCAGTCATGGTGACTTACTGAGCTCTAAAATTGTCTGTCTGCTTTGATACTTCTTGCTTAGCAACTTCATAGTGAGCTAGTGTAAAATAAAATAATAAGCATTTAATAAGCATTTTCTATGCCACTTCCTTCTACTACTTTAAGTAGAGTGTAGATTTACATATACATTAACATGCTGCTTTCTATTTGGTTCATTTGTTTTTAGTGCATAATGAAGGACATTAATTAGCTGGTTTTCCTGAGAAAACAAGTGTATGTAACTGAGCTATGAAAGACCATCTGCCTAAGCATTAGAACCTGATGGCCGTATCGACCAGATTTGAGGGAGAGGTGAATTGGTAAGGTTTATTTCAGCACTTTGAAAGAACTCCACAGAGAAATAAGGCCGGCAGAACTCAGCTGCTCTTCTTTAAATACTTGGCTGCTCAGTCAGAGTGACCATACCACATGCTCTCTCTTGTTTGTTGTAATGGTCTTTTTATGTTGTTCAGCACAGATCAGAGAGAATTTTGAACAATTCTAGAGTGTAGTATTTTCGCTTTACACAATACTTCAAATTATCAAAAAGGCATACAGTGGAAATATCCTACTGTTAAGTATTTGCATTATAGAAGTGCAATTTGTAAAAACATAGCAGTTCTTTTTATATCAAGTTTTTAAATAACGGTGACCTTTTCAGGCACTTGTAATGATTTTTGTGTATCTCAAACATCTGCTCATTTATTGCTATTTCAATGTCCATAAAACTTCCTGTTCTTGTGTAGGATGACTACCTTTTTTCCCAGCCAATGCATAAGGCTTTTCTGAAGTATTGTTGCTCAGATATTGTCAAAAGATCAGATGTGATACCTATTGTAAGTTCAAAGAAACAAATAAGTTTCGCAGTAACAGGATATACTGCAGTTTAATAAATGTTTAGTTATGGGAAACATTTTGTCCTTTGGAATTTCTAGCTGTTTGATTTTTTTTTTCCTCAGCATATAGGATATAAGTCACTCTTAATGAAAATCAGTCTATGCAAAGTAAAGGGGAATTACAACATTCTTCTTTTGAGAAAGAACACATAGGCAATTTCACTGATGCTCTGATAAAATTGATCTTTTCTACCATTACTCTGAGGCCACATAGTCTAAAATATACAATGATGTTCTAATATTTCCCTGAAAAGTTTGTCTGTTATGTGACTTGTTAATAAATCCACAGAGGAGCGGCAAGAGCACAAGGATGAAAAGTACACAAGAGCGAGAATTTCTCCAGTGAGATAGTGGGAAATAAACAAGACTACTGCTTGGGCCTATATTTCCTATGCATGAATTTCAGACTGGCCAAGCATTGTAGGGGATCATAGACTCCATAACAAATTTTACTCTGTACAAGAAGCAAATTAATTCTTCTGCCAGCTGTCCTAGGCAAGTGAAGTTTGATACTGCTTCTAAAATGGGCCAAGTTGTAGAATCATCATGGGTTAATTCTAAGTTGGAAGTCATCTGGTTGAAGTTCATGTTCTTCAGGGTTTTGTTCAACTGAGTTCTGAAGATCTCCAAAGCTGGAGATTCAACAGCCTTTCTGGAAAACCTGTTCCATTGTTTGACGTGCCTCACTGTTGATTTCTTTTTCCTCGTATCTATTTGAAATTTGCTGAATGGTAGCTGAAGACAGCTCCTACATTCTTTGTTGACCTTCTTGTTAGCCCTGTGGTCTTGTCCCCCATGGATTTGCTCCAGTAAATCAGTGTCTTGTGCTCAAAAATAGCACTCCAGATGCAGTTTCACAAGTGCTAAATGGAGGGAAGTAATCCCTGCCTTAACCTGCAGTCCACGCTGTTGAGCCAAACAGTCCTGACAGTTTATTACCCACTTTATATTCTGTCTGAAGCACATTTTACCAATCTGACTGTAATGGGAAACCTTCCGGGAAGCTTTGCTAAGGTCACAGTAAGCTATACCCACTGTATTTGCCTGGTCCGTGGAGCCAGTCATTCCATCACTGAAAGCAGTGAGATTGGTCAATCTCTGGTAAATCCTTGCTAGTTTTTCTCATTCTGTTTGTTCTTCACACACCTCAACATGGTTACATGGTTTTCAGGAGGATTTGCTCCATTATCTTCTTGGTGACAGAGCTCAAACAGAAGATGTGTATGATGTTTGCCATTTTCCAGTCCTCAGGGACCTCTTTTGATGGATATGTGGCCTTCATGTGACATAATGCCCTACGTTCCTAAAATTAATCCTGTCTGGACACATTTTGTGTATTCATGTACTTCCTGTTGGAATGTGTGGTCCCTGACTCAATCTTCCTGTACTGTAGCTAGTGCTTTGCTCGCTCAGACTGTCACTAGGCTCAGTGAAACCATGAGCTAAGGTAGTCATCTGCCTGAGACTGTAGAGAAGTCTGGAAGTCTAAAGTGGAGTGAAGTGGCCTTAAGTTTGTCTTGTTTGAGGCCAGTGAAAAAATACATTTTCATCTCTTATTAATGGATTCACTCACATTCAGGTGATGAGAAATTTTTGTTGTATGTTGTAGGAGATACAGATCTGAGGTGGTGAGTAGTTGCTGTTTTTTGGTGGGCTATTGAGTTGCCTTGATTAGTGCAAGGATTTTTTTGCATCTGTGAGGAACTGACTGTAAGGAAAAAAATAGGAAAGATGTTGTAAAATTGTATGACACCACCATTTGGGGAACATTTCTGATGAAAGTGTCAGTACTCACCATCTTGAATCTTGCAGTCAGTATGAGATGCCCTTCCACATGTCTGTACATAAGCTAAATTTTTCTGGAAATTTTGGTAATAGGACCCATCTCCAATTTTACTGGAAAGAATTTTAAACTGTGTCTCATGCTCCTAAAGGCCTTTGTTTTGATTCATTAGTAACTGCAACAACAAAGTAGTGCTACATAATCTCAGTTTTCTATTGAATTAAAAATAGTTGAAACTGTGAATTTTAACACCTATCTTTAATTTTACTGCTGTTATCGTAAATTGTATCAAATACTAAATACCAGTTAATAAGGAGTATTATGACAGCTCATGGAAAATTTGAGTAGTTTAACTTTGGCTTTCTTTAAGGAGAATTGGCCATTTCAACAGAGATTCTTCTGAGGATAAAATGCACTTAAACTTTAATTAATTCCTTTGGGAGTTTTCTTCACTGTTACTATGTCTAATAGTAACTTCATAGTAGTAAGATTTTTATTGGAGATTTTTTACATTAGCTTATTTACATAGTAAGCTGTTATGGCAGTTTTTCTCAAGAATTTCAGTTTCCTAATGGTCTTTAGGTTGAATCAAACTGTATCTCTGTTCAGAAACTGATCTTTGCCTTTTGGGGAGCTGCCCTATCGAACATGCAAAAAGTTCATTTCTGGCACAACTGGACAATGATTATCCATTAAAAGGCAGTAAAGATGAATTACGGATTTTATCATAAAGTGTCTGTCTTCCTAATTCTCTTTCTCTTATTCTGAAAAGCCCCCAAACGTGTCAGTACAAAACGAGAAAGCCATGGAATTGTTCAATATGATTAGTAAATAATTCAACTAAATTTTTACATTTAAAATTAATAGTTAAAAAGAAATGCTTACCTTTAAATATTTAATTATTTGAAATAAGGCCTCAAATTTTAAAGATGTAGTGGTATAAGTAGTTTTTATGATAGCCCTATGATCAAAAACATTTTGTGAGATGAGCAGGTGTACTCCTGGGAACACGCCAGAATTTTCAATACTTCCTTACTGTGGGAAGGAAAAATACATGCTAAGGTGATGTATTCTGGCAGTCTCCTGAAAGTTGTGAGGAATAGCTTTTCTACAAGGCATTTTGAAAGCAGTTAGGGGAAAGGCTAAGAAACTTATGTCGCAGCATGTGTGCCTATGGGCGTAGATAGCATCAAAATGAATTCATTTAGAGATTAGGTAATCAGACAACTTTCTGCAAGAGAGCAAGAGTCTCAGGACAGTGAAATAAGGTGAGTATAAACTTTGGCTATATGTGTTAGGATTTAACTTTTATAAGCTACTCAACATAATTGAGGGAATTAAAAACAGAATACAAAGGATAGTCACAAATCATTTACAGAACTTTAATGAGTTTGTGAAAACTGAAAAGGTTTTTGGTATCAGCTGGATTGAGAAGACAAAAGCTTCAAAAAACAAATTTTCCAAAGGTCTTCTTATATAGACATGGCTTTATATTACCGCATTCCACTGAAATACAGAAAGATTAGTCACTGTTTTAGAAGTATTAGAGTACAGATGACTTGTATGTTGCTTAACTATTTTTTCAAAGTTACTGCACAGCCAGTGTGTTAAAATATCTATCACTAATACCATGGCAACATAGAAAAACACTTCCAAGCAAAAGATCATAGAGCTTCATTACTTTTCCAAGTAATCTTTAGATATTGCTGCACAGATCACGTTTCCATCAATTTGTAACACAACTTGTGACTAAAAACCCATATGTTTTTCATTAAGATTGATCCTGAAAAAAATAAAGCTTGGAGAAAATATTAACTTGTTAAATAGTGCAGCCAATGAATGATTGAAATCAGAATTTCTGAATGCAGAAATATATTTTCCTGAATAAATATGACAAAAAATATTTTAAATCCTGAAATTATCTGGAAATTATCTGGAAATTATATGGCATTATATGGAAAATGCTAAGAAGATTTTGGTATCACTTAGTCAGATGGAACCTCTTGGATTTCAGAATTACTGAGGATAAATAATAATCCTTTTGTTAATATCAATTTTTAACACTGATTTGCTATTATTCATTAATACTAAAGAAGTCTACTCAAAGTGTGAGAAAGTTGAGTGACATAATCTCCATGTTATTTCTGTGATTGAAACACGTTATGAATCAGATCTTTGACTAGTGTAAGCTGGCATAAATCCCCTGAGTTAGGTCCAATTTTAAAACAAGAACAGGTGTCAAATGTTCCTGAGATGTTATATTAGAAACAATCTTAGATTGTTTCTATGGAGATTTACAAAATCTCTTACTAAACTAGGAGATTTACAAGATACTAAAATACTTGAAATGGGTGACAGTTGTGCCAAGGAATCTCCTTTTTTTTTTCACTGCTACAAATATTGAATATTTGTAGTACTTTATTTTGCTATCAAAGTATCATTTTATGTGTTAAGGAATTGCCTTTATTTCATACTGTCTGCTGCATCTATAAATCACTAAGACTTTAGACTAGTTTGAATACTTACATTGCATTACTTATAGCAATTTCCCAGGCATTTGACAGGTGTGCCAGACAGTGCATAAAAGAAGGCTAATTCATTATTATATAAAATATTTGATAACAAATAAGAGATACAGAGTAAACATAGTGCCTGTATACATGTAGTCTTCAGTATACATAACAGATGCCTAAGGAGGTGCATAAAATGAAAGGTAGTGTGCAGCAATACTTCTCCACAATATTCTTTGCTTCCAGCATGTTTTGGCTTTTGCACTTCTCAGAAAAAAGGAACGTTATCTTTGCATTTAATGATCCTTGGTATATTTTTATTCCTTGAATTTCTCAGATTAGTTTTGAACATAGGTCAGCTTTCAGCATCTATAAGATCCTAGAGTAGGAAGAGCACAGCTTAACTGAATGTTGCATGACAAGGCATTTCCTTTTGCCTTTTTTAGGCCCACTAAATGCATGTTTCTTTTGATACCTCTTGATTTTGTATGTAGAAGGCGATGTCCGCTTGTTCCCTATTTATTTTCTCAATCCCTTTCTGATTCTATAGACTTCCTTCACCCATTGTCTCTTTTACAGGTTTAATTTTCTCATATTGCTTGCTCATGTTATCAAAATGCTGCTTATCTGTGATAATTTCTCTTTGTGTTTTCTTTTCTAGTGACACTTTATATTTTCTGAGATGAGAAAAAGAAATCCAATCATAGTGCAACATGTATTTATATAGTGGCATAAGTCGCTTCTTATTACTGAGCTAATGTTTTCCTTGGACTATCAGCTATCAGTTCAAACCCCTGCCTTATAGTTGTGTAGTTAATGTTTTTCTGACTTTGGATCATTTTCATCTACATTGAATTTCATATGCCATGTCATAGACCATCACACAGTGTATAAAGTCTTTCTTAATTCTTAATGTTTGACTCTAATTTTTATTACCCTTAGGATCTAGGACAAAGTTTGTCCTACTATTCATAACTTCTCCAGCTCATTTATAAATGTGATCAACAACCTAGGTCCCAGCATAAGAGTCTTTAGGCTCCTGCTGCTGACTTCTCTATGAATATGTTTGTTAGATATGACTTTCCATTAAGAAAGTCATGTTAACTCTTCCCAAATATGTCCTATTTGCTGATGTAACCAATGACTATTTTCTTAAGTACTTTGTCCAATTTTAATTGTAGGCTTGCTGGCTGGAAGCGCCACTGTTATTCCCTTGCGCTCTTCATAAACATTAATATTATGTTTATGTTATACCTGCTTTTCAAGTCTCTAGGATCAAAACATCTTAATCCAGAAGTTCCACATCACAGTTCAGCAATTTCATCCTTGGATTTTTTAAGAATTTTGGAATGAATGCCATGTGGCCATTGCATTTTTTTAATGCAGATTATTTTTGTATTTGTATAACCTCTTCAAAAGGATATTTTAGTTTTAGATATCTGATCTGATCAAAACTTTCATAAAGTAGGCTTGCAGTTTAAGAACTGCAATTAGGCTTTTTCCCATGCTTTGTTTCCTTTATACTTTCATCATCTGTTAGTCCTATAGCTACTGTCTGTTTATAAGAAATTCTGTAGACATTCAGATAACTGCAAAAAGTCCAAAAGATCTCAGAATGAAATTAAAGAAAATTGAAGGCCTAAACAAATTGTTATGAGAAGAACATAAAGTTTTTTTAATATTATAAGCATTAAGAACTGCTTTCTGTTTGCCTCTGCCATTTACACTGATGACCCAAGAAAGTTACTGCATAACTCATTTTCTTCTGTCATTTTGTGGATTACAGATTTGTGCTTTTCTCTCTAAAAGAGAGTCTGAATAATACATTGACCATTTCTTACTCTGAAATGGAGTCTAACCGTTCAGGAAATAATAAAAATTACTTGGTTTTGAAGAAATAAAAATGTTTTTTAAAAAATAATGATTGATGTTTAGATCAACTGCAATGAGAATAATCACATAGAGGCAAAGGAATTGCCAAAACTAGACATCTTTGTGAGGCAGGGTTACTTGGTAGTGTTTATGACATTGTTGTTGAGTCAGACTATCACTATGTAATTTAGTCTGAATAGTTTAAATCCTTTCTAGACGTATGTAAGAGTAGCCCGTGTGCTTGTGCGCATGCTGTGCACAGCCTTGGTTTGTCAAGAGCAAAGAGCTTGTGTGATGTGATCGGATGCGTGTTCCTCCAGCAGTCAGGTCAGAGTCTGTGGGCCTCACTGGAAACAAAACGTCATGAAAATTGTGGCCTAAACGTGTTTGGTGCATCATTTATTGCAATAATATATGTAGCAACATAATAATAGTCTTTGAAAAAAAAACTATCAAGCAATCAAATTTATAATTGTCTACTTACTTTTAGAAAAATAGAATATTTTATATTATGTCAACATAAAATCTATTGTGCATTTTATAAATCAACTAGTAAAAAAACATTGACATATTTGACGGGAAAACAAAAAAAAATAGAATAGGTAAGGCCTTCTGAAATGTAAGGCCATTTTTAAAGCAGAACTTCAGAAAACTGTGTTTTACTATGTTTCACTCCTTTAGTGACAATAGCTGGTCCTTTTAAGGCTTACATTGCATTTTTGCACACCTTTGTAGCATAATATCAACATAAAAAACATTGTAAATATTCTACAGCAGATAAGTAGGCTGCTCAGTTTGTAATATTTAAATAACTTCAGCAGAGCCCTTTCTAAGTGTAGTACTGTGTATTCAATATTGTTATTTCAACAGCTTAATAAGAAAAATCAAATGTACAACATGACCTTTGAGTGATAATTGTAATTGGGTGTTACAGGGCTCATCATATAGAAAACTCCTCATGAATCCATGGTATTCCAGTCCTCGAGTTCTTTTTTAGGCATAGCTTGTGTTTGTTATTGAAAATCCTTTTCTGCTTAGTTAAGTCATAAATTTGCCAAATTTTCACAGCCAGGATAAGAAAAAATAGAAGTAGGAGGTATAATATATAGTTCTTTTAAAGTTGCTGATTACCTTAGAAGTTATATAAAGATGGCTACATATTATCTCTACACATATATTATATCCTTCTCTCCCGCTTTGCAAATCAGATGTCTGATTTAGGATCTACATTCTTTTACTTTCCTAAATTTTTATCACGCCTCGCTAACTGAGTGCTATGAGAGATGTCTGGTATTATGAAAAGGCAGTAATTGGCTTCAGTGGGAATTTTCTCTAAATATAAAAGGTAGGCAAGTCTTCCCTGGTGTTGAAATTCATTTCCCTTTGGTTTGGAGCTTATTAGAAACAACTGCAGAATAATCCATTGTCCCAACTCGAAATAGTAATTTACAGATACTTAGCAACATCCCTTTTTATAGATAAGAAAATTGGGGAAAGCAGTTGATTACAGTATGGAAAAACATTCTTTCTCTAGGATGTACTTTTTTAGGGTATTTTATGGATTTTGTACGCTATAATTCAATTCTGGTTTTGCATTTAAGAGATTTTATACATTTACCATATTTATGGGGAAAGAATGTTTCTTTCCAAGATAGTTTTAACTAAAATATTATTGTTCATCTTTCTTTCCAGCTAATATGATAGTAAAAGCCATTTGGCAAAAATGTAGTATTTGTCATTATATCAAGTTGGTGTCCATTTTATTTTTTATATCTGTATTTTAGTGAAAATCTCTGGGGCTTTCCATCATTTGTAAATGGCAGGCCTTCATCTTTAATAACATATTTGCAGTTTTGAATATATGAAGAGAATGTTGTTTTACTCGTGAATATTTTGTGGTTTGTGCCTTTGGGAAACAACTGTTGTCTATTGAATCTTCATATAAGTTAAGAGGGCTTAATATTTAATATATTGTGTGTAAGTCAAAATCCGCTTTTGTATGAATAACTTTCTTATTAGGGGTTTGAGTTAGAATGTATATTTGGAAATGCTAGTTTGGTGTTGCTGGTTTTTAATATGATTAGCAGTAACCTCCTAAAATTAGGTAATAGTTCAAATAAGCAATGTTTTAATACAGTGTTAGCTAAGAATTTGTTTTAATCTCTTGTCACATGTATTGGCCACATCTTTTATGAAAGTTCCTGGGTTTTTTGGTAGTGCTGAAATGAATTCTGTTTTCCGCTGGGAGCTACTTTCAGAATCTGAACTCATCATGTCCATCCTTACTGTGCTTCTGTTATTTATCTAGATCGTAACTTACTTAAAGCACTTCCAAGTCATATTCACAAGAATGGGGTTCTTCCTACCTTAATATGGCCCCTGTTGAAATAACTGTAACAACATAAAATTATAAATTACCATTTATTCAACTTTTGCTTGCTGCTTTCCTTCAAAGTTTCTTTTTTTTCAGTTATATGTTTCTACTAATCATGTGTTCAGAGTAATAGAAAAAAAAAGAATCTTACTATTGAAGCAAAATAAAGGAGAGAAAAAAAATAGAGGAAGAGAAATGGAAGAGAATGCCATACACTGCTAGGAATGCTGCCTTTGAAAAGGGAAGAAAATCCTCCCGGGGCTTTTTGGATCACAGTTTTTCATAGCGATAGTGATACAATTTGACCATTTACCAAGGATTCATAGGGATACATTTATTTCCTAACAACTTCAAATCCTAAAATAGGAATGATGGTTGAGGTTAATTAGGAAAGAAGGATAAGGGATAATTTAGTCCCCTCTATTGTGGCCATTGCTATGTCAGGAAGCACCCAAGCAAGCACGGGGTTCCTGTGGTTGTTACCTCCCAGGTACTACTTTTTGAATTAAGAATTTGAAATTTGCCAGCTTTGTAGCTTCAGCTTTAGGTGCTGTATCACATTGGTCTTTGGCGAGCATCCCAAAACAGTGCTAGCCAATAAGTGTAGTGATTAATACGGGGATTTTTCAATGTGTTTGGCAATCCTTGCACAATTCGCTCGCAGACAGCTGTGTCTGATCCTCAGTCAGTTTTGCTTTTGGCGTTTGTTTCGTTTTTGCCTTGAATACCCTGTAGCTTCCCAGAATGGAGCCTTCATATTCTTGCCTTTCTTTTAGTTTCAGCTATTTTTTTCTTTTTCTTTCATGATCACAGAAGGAGATGATAGACACTCAAGTGCATTGGATGTGGAGTACAGAAATGCAGTTGAAGTGCAAACAGAGTTATTTAATAAGTATCTGAACTCCAGGTTTCTGTGTTTCACGGCTTGAAACTGTGAGAACAATAACAACAAAAATCTTTGAAGAACAGCTCTGTGAATCTTAAATCCATATACTAATAATTACATACAGTAATTCATACACCATCACAGAGATGCAAGTTGGGGAATTATACTTTATACTGTAGCAGTATCACAGATGGGGACAAGGATTATGAGAATGAACAAAGTACACTAAAACACTGAAAGAAATTGACTGACATAGATGTTAATATCAAAATAATACGATCGAGTAGGAGATGTGACTATTTTCTAGTAATATGAAAAGACACAAAAAAGATATTTTATTTTTTAGGAGCACGTCTGCTACATTAACCGATTACTACTTGCAGTATTTTACAAGAACTAATATTGGTCACACTTCATAAATAGATGTATATGTAGCTGGTTTTATCCAGTGCAGTTTTTAGGAGGTAAAAGACAAAGGTGTATTTAAGCATTTAGAACTAAATAGATTGTATTGTAGTGTTAGTTCACTGAACTATATTATTAGGAACTATTGAGAATACATAGATTATTTTTATTAGTTGGATATTAAAATAAGGGATGAAAATGATAAAGGTGAAATCTAATACAGCAACCGATTTTAGTCTTTAAGATTATTTTTAAGGGAACTATGTGACTAAAAGCTGTTGTGTGACTAAAAGCTATTGTGTGAGTGGTTTCATACGGTACTGGCTGTGGTTTTGCAGTTGGCATGACAGTGCTAAATCAGAGTAAGCTCTCGTCCTTTGAAGTTGTGTTCTCATGCTGAAACACTCTGACAGACCGATGTTTTACAACACGTCAGGATCAAATTGTCTAAGTAAAGATGAAGTGTAGAAATGAAATAAGCAATGGTTATTTTTCGAAGGAAAATATAATTTCTGCAACAAAATACAATGCTGAGTGGGAATTTAAGCCAGGCAGGCTGTTTCTGCCTTTTTTTTTTTCTTTTGACATACTGTTTACAAACTAATGGAGTTCATCATGAGAAAATAATCGCATCTGTTGTTGTTATGTGCATATTAGAAGAGCTTAAAATCTTTAAAAAGAACGGAAAGCCAACATACATTTCATGAAAAACAGAATCCTCTATTTTATAGTACTTTGCCAATTACCATTACATATTTGTGTTACTTTGTTATAAAAGAGCAGAGGAAGAGAATCATTCTTCCAAAGCAGACATTATAATAATCTACACAGTACCAAAATTGAAACCTGATTTGCCCTTCGTAAATTACTGACTGTTGTTTCATGACAAAATAAAGTGGTTTCTGCCAAGATGATCTCAACGCGTGCTGTTCAGTGAAGTGTAATACAGACAGAAGTATCATAAAAATTAGCTTAATCAAGGAATGACATTAATGTGGTAGTGAAGGATGCCCTTCCAGAAGGTATATCAAAAAACATACAATTCCGTTGTTATATTGGAAGTTGGATGTTGGAAGATTTGGGAATTTGGATAAATGTTGGTAGGTTTTCATAAATGCTAACAAAAAGGTAAAGCAGGAGACTACAGGACCACATGGAAACCTAGTTAAGCTTACTGGTATGATGACTTAAAACCCTTTGCTCCTTATGTTTCATCAAGATTATATTTTGCAATGCAGTGCAAAGTGTTTTCAGGTTTAGACTACTAGAAATGGTTGTATTCTGCTTAGGACTGAAGAACTACGTAGGGTCTAACATTAGAGTAGAGAAGCTTGGCCCTTTCTCTCAGGGTTTCCTGGAAACTACTGTGCACATACAGAAGAATTGGCCAGTAAAATCCTTTTATTTTATTTCTACTGTCAAATATTTATAACTAGCATAAAAGGAATATAAATAAAGAGCACTCTGTGTTCCATACTTTCGAAATCCTTTTTCCTAGCTATGCTTAATTGTGGTGGTATTCAAACTACTCTTTTAATAAGTTTCTCATAAAAGCTACCGCCCAAATAGGAGTATTAATGGCTCTGTGGATAGGATGAAGACAACAGTGCGGTGGGCCTGAAGCATTTCTTTGCATCAAGACAGAATTAAATCATGGTGAAAGAAGTTACAGCTGATCTAATTTTAACATAATACAACTCTAGATTTTGTTGTGAGTTATGCTTTCTTGCTACTCAGTCTAGTCGTTTTGGTATGCAAGATGACCCATGTACAGTGATTTTTTTTCATTTGGAAGTTAAAGGAAAAAAAATCCATTGCACGGAAAGTTCAAATAATAATAAAAGCACTACAAGTGTTATGTGCAACTGCTGTTGTAGTATTCCATAACTACACAAAATGACTGAAATCTGATACCTATACAAAACTTATCAGTAATTTATAGGTCATAAAATAGGGACAGAAATTAACATATGACTTCAAATTCAGAGCGAATTAGCAAATTAGAATTTCATTCTAGCAAAATAATATATGTGGTGGAGTCACTGTCCCTGGCAGTGTTCAAGAAACCTGTAGATGAGGCACTTGGGGACATGGTTTAGCAGGCAGGGTGGTGAAAGACTTATGTTTGGACTTGATGATCTTAAAGGTCTTTTCCAACCATAATGATTCAATGATTGTAATATAATAGTACAGAATTGGGTTCTCGGAAGAAATAAAAAGTGGAAATCTGACATAGTTAAAATTTAATTTAACAAAAGACATGGGAAAATGGATGAAAGAGGTGAAAATTCGGATACTCCCTATTTAAGTTCATTTTTGGTGGGGAGTTGTTACGGTTGTCAGAAAAATACTCTTTGCTGTCAGAAAACAGTTGTATGGGCAGGATTAGTTTGTTCAAACATGTAACAAGCATCAGCTCCTCCATGAAACTCTGAACTTTACTAAACTCAGTCAAATAGAAATAATAAGAATTTTGCTCTGTGACAATTGGCCAGAACTGATTTTTTTTCTGCTTTACTCAGCGTTATATGTTTCTCTGTTGTCTGTGCTTTAGCTTACTGGTCCATGTGTTACTGAGCAGTGTTGATGAGTGCATTTCCGTGCTTCTGCCAGATGTATCCAATTGTGGGGACAGTGAAAAATAACAGCAAGTATCTGTAGACTAACTAAATCAGGATTTTATTTGAATAGGCCTTCAATGAACCATCTTGGTCTGCAAAGCTGAATTAGGATACAACTTTAAATGTTGTTGAGGTTAACAGACTCTAGGATTTTACCCTAGAACAACTGCAGTTCAGTTCATGGAATGATTATCTAGGTTACATTTTTTTAAGCTTTCATGGAAAGGAGAATTCTGAGTGATTGGCTGCTTTATGTTGAATTATAGCATAATTTCTTAGTTGTTTAATGCAAAGTAGAAGACTTTATTTGCTTGCAGTGAACTCTTCCATAGAATACCCATACTTAAAATGTTGCTTGAATGTTAGAACTATTGCTGTGCTATGAGTTGGGGTTCTTTTAGAGTTTGAATCGTACCATAATTACACATTTTATAAAGATCATTTGCAGTGAATATTAAAAAGAATCAAAACTCTTGAAATAACTATATGCGATATATTTTCAGATGGCTAAACCAGCCATCTCTAATTGCAATTTTGCAGGGAAAAATAATATCACAAGCACAATATGGTAATTTGTGAGCTAAGTAATATTAAGTGTGCCTAAACATACACGCAGGCACTAAAAGCTTTTCTATTTTTTAAAATCTAGCTGCTAAATGTAGAAATTTAATAACAATATAGTTATCTTTCAAAAAAAAATGTAAGCAACACTTTGCTTGATAATGCACAAGATATGGAAGAATAAACAAAACTCAGATAAGGCAATATAGTAGAATGTAGATAAGTTTGGGAGATACACAATAAATTCTAACACTTTTTCTCCTGATTTACAGTTTTAATAATTTAAATGTATAAACATTTAATAACTTAAATGAAGATAGTGCTTGCCTGATTTTCTTTTTTAAAGACGTCTTAATTGCTTCAGATTTAGATGTAGGTACGGTGCATGGTTATTGAGAGTAGTTCAGTGGGTAGCAATTTGAATGGATGGATGATGGGTTTGCCTAGAGGGGAGGGTGTAAATTAGAAGAGAAAACTTAAAAAGGCTGATGATTTCAGCTTTTGAGCTGATTTTGTTATTGGAAAACAGAGGGCTTTCACTACAGGAGAGAAGGGATGTATTCTCTAAAGTTCCCTATTTCACGTTATTTCTTCACTTAACTTTCACAAAATGAATTCTGCTTATGTGATTGTATCCCAGACTTTTCACTTGCATTTAACAAGTGTTATTTCTGCTGTCCCCTTTTTAAGCCCATTACATTGATTTATCTTCAAAAATACCTGAGTCATATTTCTGTACTAAGAGGCCAAGTTCCTATGCAGTCTCTATCTCTTTTTTTTTTTTTTAAGAAAGTAGTAGTTATTCAGTGCTCTAAACAATCAAATGACTAATATAATAATAAACATTCAAAATATTGTAGATGTCTGGTGCATATAAAACCGGATGTTGCGAATATCTGTGTAATTTGGTCATCATACATTTGCATTATTTTTAAGTATGAAGAGTTTTGCTATTCAAAACATTGATACTGAAGGAAACTGAATCACAGATTGTGATGGAAATGCTTCTTCGTGTTTTGAAGAAACATCAAGAGCCTTCACAGCCGTTCTTTTCTGGAAAACAAACATGCTGTCTAGCAGCAAAGCAGCAAAGCAAAAGCAAAGCAGAAAAGTACTGGAATAAACAGGCATTGTTCTGTCCCATGTTAAAACGTTGCTTGTGACAGAAGAAGAATCTAACAAGAAATGATAGAGAAGTCCTGCTACACTGTCACGATGCCCAGCTTGCATCTTGTGACTCAGGTTAGGGCATTGGGTGCCATGACTAATTGCAAACTCTTTTGTTGTCCATCCACCTTGTTCAGTGGATTTTTTTTTTGTAAAATTCCCTTGCTTAAAATAGTTTTGGAAACTGTGAAATTATGAGAAGTTGCACATAAACCAAAAACATCTATTACGGAGAAAATACCTCTTTTATAACTTTAATACGCTCTCTGTTGTTGGAGTAGGAAAGCAGGCAAGCTTTTCTGCCACCATATTTAACTACTGTTTGTCCTACTCCATGTATTGCTTACTCTGTAAATAAGAGGAAAAATTGCTCATCAAAGTTACAGCTGTTATTTTTTTCTTTTTTGCAGATTGCACAGAAGAAGCGTGGGGCTTTCCCATGTGTCAGTACTTGAAGGATGAGGGCTGGTGCTGTGGTCGCAATGCTAGAATGTCAGCATGCTTGGTATGATTCCCCTTTTCTTTTTTCTACTGAGAGCTTTATCCAGACATTACAAAATTCATTGGATTTGGCCTCTAATTAAGCCATGATTAAATCCAAGAATCTACAGAATAATATCATTAATATGATAAATTACAACTGAGAAATATAGTATTGACTTTCCGGCATTATATATTTTAAAGATGTTGAAGGCATGAGAAAATGAAAAAACGAGTATTGACAAAGTGTATTTTAAAAGTGAACAAAATGGCAAGCCTTTATGAGGGCCAATTCCTGGCAGCAAGATGCAGCATAGACTAAAAGTGTCAAAGTTATATAAGCTTCAGCTAGCATGATAATTGAACACTATCAGAAGAAAGTATGTCAGGGCAGTTACTCGGTATTTTGTAAGAGTTACGTGCATTTCCCTGAAAAAGGTACAAGAAAAACAGTTTTATCAAAAAAAAGTATTCTAAAATAGACTTGCCTTTTTTCTTTTTTTGTCAGTAGCCAGTTCTTGCTCACCAGACCTTGGTTATTTCCTTTTTCATTCTTTTCCTTTTTGAAAGGGACTTTCTACCTTTGTGGACTGTCATTCCACAAAGGTAGAAAGAGAAATTTTACCAGTAGATGACCACCAGTAGATGGTACTGATCATACCTTATGTGTCTATTTTAGATTTCTCAGAAATCATAGAAATTTTACAGTTAACTATATTCTTATTAATAAATCTTTATATATATATATGTATTCATTTCTCATGACTAGGATTTTCACCTTCTGCTCTGTAAGGGGAGGCAGCCCAGTGCAGCCAGGCACTATTCTTCCTATGGGGAAGGGCTGGCTAGGGGAAACCGTCTCTGCTGAACAATGATGTCGATCATTGATATTCAGTGATACTCATCATTGATGAATATCAGTGATATTCATCATTACTACATATGTCTGTTCAAATTGTTTAACATGCTGAGGACCAGGGGGTCTAGATGAGGTATCAGACCCCTCCAGAACATATTAGAACCCATATCCACCTTCTAAGTAGCTGCAGATACGTGCTGCTCTGGTAGTTACAGTTTATACAGAGGTAAATCAAATCTGATAACTCATCTAAAGTCATGAACAGAGGCACTGCAACTGGACTGTTTCTGAAGAACAGTCTGAAATACAAGAGCAGTATTAGAACTAGGGGAAGGAAAAGGGGAAGGTGATTCAGAGACAAGCAGCCCTATTTACCTGATTTTATATTATCTCATTTGTTGTACTGCCAGGTAATTTGTTGAATTTTTATCATCATTTTTCCTATGATGTTTAATATTCAGTTGAAATTCCTATAGGTACAGGGTCTTAAAAATGTGGAGAAATCTTCCACTCTTCTAATATCTGTAATTTTTGTTCACTATGGATCATAAAAATCAAGTACTATCATACCCTTACGATACGAAGACTCCGTTGTGAAAGATAATGAACATCTTTTACTTGCAATTCCTCTTAAGTTTTTGTCTTACTTTATATAAGGAAGTTCAATTTATGTGTGTACTAGGGACTAAAAACATTTTAAGACATTATACATTGAGCTACTTTAAAATAGTTGAATAAACAAAATAAATTGGTTATATTTCTGTAGGAACAGATTCAAGAAAAATACATTGCTTCTTACACTTTTACAAAAAGTAATTGTCTTAAATTTTCTTAGAATGTTAAAAAAAGAAATAAGTTTTGCTTGCACCTATTGCAATTTGTCTCATTTTCATTGCTTCTCCTATAAATAAACCAGATTAACAGAAGTGAACTGATTATGAGTTCCTGACGGTGTTAACACTTAGAGCATGCAAGCTCACATTATTTCACTTTAATCTTTTAAAATGTCATACACTTTGACTGTTCTAGATCATTTTTATAGAATGTTCTGATAAAGAATAAATATATTAACAATTTAATTCCTTCACTCCCAAAGGCTTTGGAGCGAGTTGCAGTTGGCCAAATGGTAAGTAAAGTTGTTTATTTTAACCCTTCAAGATAAAATCTTTTTATTCCCTCTTTTTAGTGGTAATGACCTTTTACTGAACTTGAGAAATTCTAGAATTTAAAGCAGTATTACAGGGTACATCAAATGTAATCATGTAATTGAACAACCTTAGTGTGAGTGATCTGCTTCTGTATATTCAGATGATACTTATGTTCTACATTTTACATGGCAGCATATGGACCCCATGCTTTTCTTCGCTTCCCTCTGCCAGGCTTTTACCTTTGAATGTGTACTTTAGAGTTTGGGGTTTTTTTCTTCACAGTTATGGTTGCATTATAATGTGATCAAAAATGTGATTTTGGTGCAAGAATATTAGTAAATTCTCCTCTTTTTAAGGCTGTTATAACTGATTAGAGAGAATACAAGCCATTAATTAGCTAAGGAAGTCAATACTGTTTTTGTTATTGTGGTCCTAATTTCATTGTCAACTTTAAAACCTTTCTGTTGTATTTTTCTTTTTCTGGCAGTTGCCTACAGAGTCATTGTTTTATCGAGCTGTTCTTCAGGTTATTATAGAGGAAAATTATGGTGTCACCAAAAGGTAGGAAGCTGTGAATTCACAGGTACTAACCTAATCTGCTGCTTTGTCATCTCTACTCTGAAATTACTTCTTAAAAAAAGGTGTCCAAATCAGTGTTATTAGCTATTCAATAATGTATGGTTACTGAAGCACAGTATGCTTTTGTTCATTCTGAATCCACACGACAAACCTCTTTTCTTTCCTCTAGCCAAGAATTGAAATAGGTCTTCCTTGGTACTGGATGCATGGAGAAATGTATGTTCCCCAGAAAGCCAATAGAACATTCACTAAAAAGCACTAAAAAGCAGTCCCTGGGCTACCCCGTTTTGCAGATGTCTGGGCAGCTTTTCATAGTACAGAAGGCAAAAAGGGCCACGCGCTGCCCGTATCTGTGTTGGTAACTGCTGTGTGCTGGTGGGAATTGGAAGAGTGAAACATTCAGTGCTGAGGCCAGGCTGACAACCATTCTGTACTCTTCTGGAGGATTAGTTTGGTCAAAGGCCGAACTCCTGAGGGAAGAAATACTCCTTTTGTTTATTTGAAAATTACGTAGAAGATATAACATATGCAACCACCATTGGTAAGCTGTGTAAAACTTGAGACAGATGATAATGTGTTTTAGTTGCTAAACAAAGTCTAATTTGGAAGAAGTGCTTAAGATTATACTTCGGAAATAAAAGCAGTGCAGGCCAATTGTGAGCCCTCTACCGTGGGGTGTCACCAGCTAAGGCTGAGCAGCAGTAGCAGCTGATTGCAGTTGAACAGCTTGATTGTTCTGAAGCTTTCTGAGATGGTTTTGTGCTTTTTAAGATGTCAAGAACCTGACTAACACCTTAGAAACAGATTAAAGCAATTAAGAGAATGAACTGTGAGACCTTGAATGTTTAAGAAGCCATTCTGTTTTTTAAACTGCTTGTATACAACATAAACCTGGTAAATCTAATCATATAATGAATGTAGTAAATGTATTTTACAGCTTTGATCCTGTTCCTTCTGATTTGTGGGGCAGGTGCATATCTTCCAAAGAAGGTTTTAACTGCATAATATTTTGTTGGTTTTCAGGCTGCATCAGCCTAAATGTTAAAAGTATTGGGACATTCAATCTGATTATGGAAAATCTTTTTTTCATTAAAAATATGTGTGACTGATAATTCTCAGTGGATGGGGATCCGCAGCAGTCCAGAAGCATTAGAAATGCGACTGAGGGAGGTCTGTGTGTTGACCTCAGTAGTTGTAAATTTTGATTCTCAAATAAGTGGAAAGAGTTTTTATTAAGAGGAGAAATTTTTAAAGGAAGATATTGCTATCTCTTGCTATTTCAAGGGAAATATGTTTTTCTTCTTAAGTAATTGGATTCCATACTCATGAGTGGCTTACGAAGCTGAAAACTTAACTCCTTCACTGCAAAGCTGCAAGAGGAGAATTAGGAGGAGGTCAAGAAAGTGAATTCAGACTATCAAACTTTGCATTTACTTTCTCCAATGTATTTTAAACACAGAGAAAAGATTAAATTAAGTAACCTGGTAGGATTACGTCTCCATATTTGTCTTTGAACATTTGTGCATTATTTTAACACTTTGCTCAAAATACCAACATTTTTGTCTGTCTAAAGTGGGCAGTTAAAAATTTCCACCTCACCTAATGAAATAACAAGTGTGTTATCCATGAGGGAGGATTAAAAAACAAGTTACCAAGTGATAGTGAAATTTTACTGCAACTTGGCAACTTGTTCAGAGTAAGTAAATTATTGTAAATATTATTATTTACAGATTAATTACATTACAAATGACTATAAATTATGTATAATTATAAAAGGATGATATTAAAAGTAAAGAATTATATAGGTACTGTGGAATTTGTATAAAAGTAGGCATCTCCCTGTTATATTTACAGTGATCGACATGTTGGAAAAATTTTCTCCAAGTCATCCTCCTTTTTAGACTATGTAAGAAAGTCTTTGAAAAAACTGGAACTAGATGATTCAAAGGTGAGTCAGTAAATCGAAAGTGCATGTAAATTCTTGCAGCCATGTAAATTTTTAATAATGCCAGCACCAAAGTGCTGCTATGTATGTCTGAAGCATTGTGTTGTTTTAGTTTGTATATTGCTGCATAAATATCAAATACTTATATAAATAGAACCAATCCAATAGAACCAATTATATTTTTATGTATTAAACATTATCAAAACAAGATTGTTTAATTTGGTAGGAAATTGACTTCCACTTATCCTTAAAAGATACTGTTTTAAATTTACAGCACTCTAGTGACTTTATATAATATCAATCCATTTTTATGTTTCACGTTGGTGACTGGAATTTTTGAAAGAATTTCCCTTATCTGTGAAGCTAGTCCTACAAATCTCCTTTGAGGAAAAAAAATTCACCAGATGATACTCAGTTTTATGTATGCAGTCACTCAGAGTTAAGTACAGCATTTTTTTTTAAATGCAGAGTCAAGCGTGCATGAAATTCCTTGCCTGTGCTGATACGATACAACCTGATAAAAGTAACTTTTGCATCTTTTTAAATCCAGCTGAAGTGCTGTCCATTGCCAACATGTTTTTATATGTAAGCTTAAAGAAGTCTAAAAAAAAAAAGATGAATAATTAATCACATAGTAAAAGCTTTGGGCCCTTTGTCTTTCCTTTTTTTTTTTTCTTTTTTTTTCTCTTTTTCTGAAGCAATATTTTCTTTATCTCTTGTTTGGAGGTCTTCTTGAATTTGATAAAAATAACAGTATAGTGAGATAGACAATTCCATCTATACCACGTGTTTCTCCTACAATTTTGTTCTGAAGTTATTTGCTTTTTATTTTCGGTTTTAGATAGTCTGCTTAGGTAGCCTTTTAAGACCTCTGGTGTTGCCTCTGTCCGAGAGGAGGCTGATACTGTTTGCTTTCAATTCATAAGTGTTAAGTATAGGTATTAGTATTTTAAAATAATTTCCTATATAAAGAAAATTTTAATACTAATCTGACATTTAAGCTCAAAAATTTCTGAGTGTCTTGTTTTGAGTACTGTAGTATTTTAGAGTACAACTGTTAAACTGGTCAACAGATGGCAACATAACATTAGGCATGGGATACGACTGTGTGAGTCCCCAAAACACAGCAGCTCTCAGCTCTTCTGAGAGAAATGTGGTAAAATGGAGATGCTGGAGAATATTATTTACAGGATTAAAAACCTTAGTACAAATGATACCAGAAGTAAGATTGGCAAGTATGCTAAATATTTAAGTTGAATATTATAGTGTTTGGTAAAGCAGTCCTTAAAGTCTGAAGTTGAAATGTCAAATTGTTAAAAATGCTCTAATCACATCAATGCATGAATTAGAAAAAATGTAAAACAAATAACTGCATAAATGCAAATGATACTTGGATTCATGCTGCATGCAGAAAAAAAAAAGTCTCGTGTTTCTGAATTTTCACTCTTTTGTTTTTAAGAGATTATATTTAATTTTATTTGCAAACTACATTATCTGTTTGCTTTTCTGTATAAACAGGGACTAACATCATGCAGTTACCCCATATGAAAGTAGCTACTAAAATGGTATTGGCCTAACTTTTGTATGATCATCAAAAGACAGTAGGGGATGGTTTGCACAGTGATCAGTTCACTAGATTATTGATAAAACTCTGCAGGTAGGACTTCCAGCCATTGTACATAACTTTCCTCAAAGCCGAAGTGAGCACAGAAACTTGGTGTCAATATGTGTGATTTTAGAAGTGCTGCCTTTTGCCAGAAAGGGCCTGGACAAGTGCAAATTGCCCTGAGGAAAACATGTCTGTCAACACTGACTGAAGCTGCACGTGTTTGTGGTGGAAGCTAAAGATCTGATTCAAGCTTATGCTAATTTATTTGCTTATATTTCTGCTCATCTTCATGTACAGCTGGTTACATACTGAAGACTGAAGTGTATGCTGATCTAAGCAAGATTATTTTTCATTTCCCAGCTATATTCAAATCTTCAGCAATGTGAGAACAGTGGTGTTGTGCTAACTAGTCTGAGGAAACTTGTTCCTGCTCTCTCCACAGTGCTTCTGACATTGCAGTTTTCATGGTGGAGTCAGCACAACATCTACACAATATTGGAGAATGTGTTAAATTCCTTTATTCAGAAAATAAAAATTAAAAAACACTTGCGCAGCTAAAAATGTGGTGAAGCTTGAACAGTTGCTCTAAAAGACAACAAAAATCAAAGCGACATTTATGCAGAATTTGTTTTCTAGTTGTTTTTAAAAATGAACAAAAGAGCAGCTGCACTGCATAGACCAAATGTCTGCCCTGTCTCCAACAGTATCCAGAAGTGGGTGGCTAAGGAACTAGAGAGGGAGCATGTATGAATGATACAGAGTAACCAAAAACATGTCTGTCATTCAGAAAAATAAGGAGCTGCCCCTTGTCTTCATGCATAAAATCATTTTTTAAAAAGTACATCTTAGTAAATTTGTCCTGTTAATAGTTTCCGAAATATGGAGATAAAATATCCCCTACAGAAAACAGAATATACGGGCAAGCCAGGGGCACAGTCACAGAGAACTCATGAGAGTCTCTGTTTTATGAATAAAAAATTCTGATATTAAAAAGAAATCAGATGCCAGAAAACTGAGAGACATATAAAGCATTAATGCAAGTCTTCAGCTGTGCTTATCAGAAAATTGAAAGTGAGTTTAATCTCCACATGATAATAAACGTGTTGAAAAGTAAAGGGGTAATGACAGTAAGTTTTTTTGGAAAGCAAGCAGCACCTCAGTGCTGCCAGCGCGTGGTCGCTGTAGTGCTCCAGTCCTCGATGGTTCTGATCACTGTGACTGCATCTAAACCATGGGACACAAACTTCCTTCCAAACTCCAGATTCGCAGTGAGCACAACAGCTGCTTCCTTTATACACAGCCGTGTCTCTGTTCCTGACCGAGGGGTAGCCGGGGCTCAATCCAAAAGTCTTCTAGTCTGGACAACTAAGAGGCAGGATGAAGAGTGAAACTGCATGCAGCACCTAGCCTGCAGTGATGCTAATGTTTGTAAACTTGATGAGTTATAAATATCCCCCAAAGTAAGTTGATTTGTTTGGTAGTTTTCAGTAAAGAGGGATTGGTTAATCCTGCTGGCTCTTCATAGGAACAAGCCCCTCTTTCCTGTGCGAGGCCGGCGTGGAGAATGGAGCCTCTCTGCTTGTTTGAAATGAGAACCAGGCCCGCTGTGAAAAGATTGTTGAGATGGAGTAAGTTAGAACGAGGCAAAATAGCTTTTTCTACCAAGAAGAAAAGCATTTATCAATCACCTGAGCTGTTCATTGTTTCACACTACTGTTCAAGGATTGAAATTTCCCATTATTTTAGCCAAAATGACTTCCTCCATTGTGTTTCTTTTCAATGTGCAAGAGCCTGTCAACTGCAGATTAAGCGGTGAGGTTTTTATTTCTCCTGCCGTTTTAGTTGACATCCATTCTTTTCATAGATTCCTCCACCTCAGAAGTAAAGCTGATTCATACACCATGACTACTGATGGCAAAATAGTCTAATTATAGGAGAGCAGAGAAGGTTTTTGCAGTGTAAGCTTGATGCTCCCTCGGTGTATTTATCCTGCTCCTAGCTTCAGAACAAATGGAATTAGTGTGTGGGCCATGGGTGCCAGCACAGGCTCCAGAATTCCTGTGGGTACACCCAGAGGCAGTGTTGTGCTCCATGTTGGTTACTTTGTCATTGCTTGTTCTGTCCTCAAACACTCCATGTTGCACGGGTGAAGCTTTCAGCGCTGCTTAGATATCGGAGAAGTTATTTCTGTTAGATTTCTTCTCACTGTCATTCACTGTTTTCCCTGAAAATGATCTCCTGCTTCAACATGTGTGTGAGACTCTGACCTTCGCAGAAGGCAGTGTTTGTGGCTGTTCTTTCTCCTAGAGTTGTCCGCTCTTACACCATTAACCTCTTTGAAACAGGCCTTGCTCCTTCCCCTTCCTGCAGCCCTTCAGCGGGGTGTCTCTCAGCTCTGTTTACTGCCTCTTGCAGAGCAATGTAAAAGGAAGCCTTTCTAATAGTGCATTAGCTGCAGATTAAGACAGGCAGTGCTACAAGCACAATTGCTGTGATAAGGTTTGCCACGGCAAAATGTTTAAAATCCTTTCCTGAATTAGTTTATACAAACTTTTAATGAATTTCTAGCATATTTTAAGAAAAAAGAATCTTTTGTTAAATGTAAAATAGAAATGTAAAATTTTGTGTCTTGAATCTAAAGAGGCAAAACAGCAAAATTTCTTTTATAGGCTTTCCTCTAAGGTGAGTTAGGGAGGAAAGGACTCACAGGTTAAGGCATAGGTGTGTGGCTGACAGGATTGCTTGGGATCCTGTGGGGGGGATGTTTCTGTTAATAAGCAACATCCTTAGCGGGTGGAGCTTTTTAACAGATGCTGGCCGGAATTCATTAAAAGTACAGTCTAGAAATAAGGATAGAAGGCTGTTTAATGCCACATCTGATTGCAAGATATAAAGGGCTGGAAACACTTCTGACATCCGCGAAGAGAAGCTATTAGTCACTTTGATTTCATCTCCTGCTATACACTCTGTGGTTACCTTGATGGGTTAATGACAAAGAAGGTAGTTACTTAGTCAAAGTAACTTCACAAATCACTTAACCTCTTCAGAGGTAGGTGTATGCTGGGGAGATACACGAGCAGTTTCAGAGATGGGGTCACCTTAAGCTTTCACATGCAATTAGAATTTCACGTGCCGGGCAGTGAATGCATCTTTGCAGATTCTTTGGTTTTGGTTAACTCAGCTTCTCTTCAAGTCTCCTGTGAACATTATTTTTCATTTCTGAAAGTCAAGTGTTTGCATAAAACCTGAAAGGGCTGGAGTCTTCCCGTTGAAAAAAAAAAAAAGTCATTTGTTTGGCTGGTGCCCCATATAACAACCCAAGATAAGATCTGCAACAATAAACAGATGGTCACTGCTGAGTTTCCACAATCCTTGTTTCCTCTAACCTTGACCAGACTACTTAAAAACAGCTGCTGCCCATTTGTTTTCCTCTGATCCTGTGCTTTAGGTGGAGCATCCCACACAGATTTACAGCTATGAGGTCTAAACCAGTGGATCAGGAAAGGGCACGAGACATTTCAGTGAGATGTACCTATCGCAACAGCACTTAAATTAATAACACTGTAAGGGACATATATAGAAAACTCATGTCCTGTAGCAAGCTCATGTATCATCTTGAGTAATTTAAACAGCTTTGGTATCTGATATATTATGTCTAACAATATTACTCCAAGAAGGATTCTGAAGCCTTGATTTAGCTGTCTGTCTGAATTTAGTTATTCTATATATTTTGCAAAGGTTATGTATTTATAAGCATGTTCAGTTAAACAAATGTGTTATTACTTTCTTTCTCTACAATAACCGTTCTGGTGTATGTTTTTATACATATTGTTTATAATTACATGTACATTTTGGCTTATATTTTACAGGATTTTCTGAAATGATTCATTAATAAGCTAATTCCTAAATAGTAAAACTGATAAATAATACTGAAATCAGAATTTGTGTAAAATATACGTATTACGGTATTTGGTATGGTTATGCATGTCAGGCAAAATTCTGTAATTTTTTTTCTGATGTCTTTGGACAATTTCAGGATAGCTAATGTGTATATCTGATACGTTTCACATGCAGTAGAGACTTTCTTTAAAGCAGTGATTCTTTTTAAGAAAACTTACAAAAAGCATATACGACTTAATTTTAATGAAGCAAAAAGATAATAGTAACAGCACACGTTTAAAGCCTGAAGATCAAATAGCTGAGTCAAGTGATCTCTCAGTGCTATTATTATTAACTAAACAAATCAATCATGTTTTTATACAATAGCAATAAAACAACTGTTAAGGATATGTTAATTTTAAAAGAATAAGTATTTTTGCACTTGGAGCATAAATGTGCATGTGTATTCCAACTAATAATTTATCACAGTTTTTGAACTGCAATTTTTATATATGCATTTCCTTTTCATAATTACTCAGATGGCAGATTGAACATGGATTGAAGAGATGCCATTTCATATTTTAAGATAAGCCGGGTATTCATGTTAGCTAAATCTATATTTAATATATTGGGCTCTGTCCTGAATAATTTTTTCAGCAGACATAGCTTATGCTTATGCTGCTTGCATTTATTTATATGAAAATAGTGCTCTTTTTAAAATTAATACAAAAATAGTTCCAATTCGCTGTGTTCAGATTGCTATAGTATTAGATGGAAGCACTTAAACACTGCACTGCCAAAAATTAAAACATGGGACTTGAGGGACTCCTGAGCGAATTGCATGTCCTGATCGCATTACTGTTCTGCAAAAAGGCCATGCTGTAACTGTATCTTGCAGATAGCTTCACTGTGAGTGGCTAGGAAAGGGTTTGGAAGCTCCTTATGAGCATTCTTGGGATTCATCTATAAGATCCTATATTCCCCCCTTTGCAACAAAAAAAGGGGGGATTATCTGACACGGCTGTTGTGGTCTTTCTGAGGAACATGCTGGTGGAGGCTCTGTCCCTCCGTAGCGGCTCTCCGTCCATCCTCATGCCATGAGCTCATTCTCTAACTGTGGTCTGTGCAGGTGAAGGTGAGTGGTCCTTGGGGACCTTGCCTCCCACTTCCACTGTCCGTGCTACCCACGCAACTATCATTGAGATTTATCACGTGTCTTTTCTCGGGTTGGCCTTACAGCAGCTGCAGCTCTTTGGGTATAAAGATGAACAGGGTAGATGAGCTGGATTTCTATAGGTTTCTGGTGTGGAGGTGCATTTAGTAAAGAAATTAATCCAGATGTTCTAGTGATTTCTGTAAGGCATTTGGGCACAGTACTTGAGTGTGGCAGCATTCAGGAGGCATTTTTGGACCTTACTTTTTATTTGTCAGACATTTCACAGTTTCTTTTGTTTTGAATGAATGCCTCATGTGAAAAAAGGAGAACACAAAGGATGCAGAAGCAGAAAGGTTTTATGCTCATAATTGCACAGATAAGAGATCTTTATAATTCCAAATAACCTGTAATATCAAAACTCCATTGTACTAAAACCCTTTTAATTCTTAGTGGAGATGGAGAGCTCATAAGGCAGAGATCAAATGAAGTATTTTCTTGTCTCATGATTAATATATTTTAATTGGTTTGGCTTTTTAAAGAGGAAGGGAAAAAAAAGACCTCAGATATTTGCACAGCTTTAATGAAAATAAAACTGCAACAGGATCAAATGTGCCATGTCAGCACCTTAGTGCAACCAGATCACTTATGGAATTCTCCATAGTAGGGAAAGTAGTTTCTAGATTAAAAATATATACATATATATGGCTCACAGACCACAGGCTCTAACCCCTCCCCTTGTTTTAAGGGAGAATTAGAATTTTGAGTCATTTCTGAAAAATATTTGTCTTCTTAAAGCTTCCTTTAATTCCCAGTCTTTAATTAACAACAAGAAAGTTTCTTCAAATTTGTGTTTCTTGACACAAACCTGTTAGTTTTTAACCCATCCACTGTGGACATGGAGAGTGAACTGTTCTCACTCTTCGGTTTTCTCTTCTTTAGCCTAATCAGTTCCAGTCCTCTCAATCTTTCCTCATAGGTCGTGTTCTCTAGATGTCTGACCATTTTCTTCACTCTCTCAGGGCTCTTTCAGATAGTTTATATCTTTCTTTGAAATCTGATGCCCAAAATACAATAATCCAGCTAGAGCTTTACTCCTGCCAAGCAGGGTTGAAAAATTACTTCCTATGCTCTGCAGTCCCTTCTCCTGTACATGTCCCAGAATGATGATCTTTTTATTTTATTGCATTAGCACAACTTTGTTTCTCACTCGCCTTGTGATCCATTGTAACACCCAGAATCACTGTTTGGTCTTCCTCATCCTGAGCAGTAGGTTGTTTCTGTGGAAGTGTTGTCCCTCTTGGTTTTGCTAGAGCATTTCAATTTTTTTCCCCAAGTAATTCTCCAATTTCAGAATATTATTCTAAATTCTAGTAATGTTTTCCAGTTGCACGTTTGTAGTCTTAGTTAATATGATTTCTGTTACCTAAATTCTTAAAGAAAACATTGACTTAAACTCCACAAGAACTCCACATCTTTTCAGTTGTTTAAGGATTCATTAGTAGATACTCTTTAGTTATAATTATTCAAACAGTTTTCACTTTGTAATGCTTTAACCTAGACCTTGTTTCCTAGAATTTGTGTATTAAATTGTTATGTGAAATGATGTCAAAAATCATACTGAGGTCAAAACAGAGGACAGTGTTTTGCTTTTCCCTATCATTTCCCATTTTTTCCTTCTTACAGCAGATTAGCTTGACTTGATGTGGTTTGTTCTTGACAGACTCCTGTTGAATATTACTCATCTACTTACCGTTCAGTGGTTTTCAATTCTTTGAGTAACTGTTCTCTTCTTGTTTTCCATGCATATAATGTGAACCGAGCGGTCCGTAATGAGCCGGCTCCTTTCTCATTGCACTCCTGAAGTTAGGCATGTACCTGCTCATCTTTTTTCTGCTTTTCAGAAGTTCCTAATGACAGTTGGTCATAGCTCTGACAGTTATTTCCTTCTCTTCTTGACTATAAGACCTATCCTATTTGAAAACATGTAATTGATGCAAATATTCTGTAGTCCATTCCCTAATCTTTGGTTTTACTTGTGATTGAATTAGGCACCTGCTCAGAGATGACCTTTCTAACAGATGTGCCAGAAATGTGTTAAACACTTTAGCTTTCCTAGTGTGTTGGCAGTTATGTTATTGTTTTGCCGAGTTATAGACTATCCCTCTCCACAGTCACCACAGAGGAAACACACTTAAAATGCCAAATTCTTTAAAAAGGTGACTCAGGGTCTGGCAGTTCTTCCACTCCTCTGTTGGCTCCTTTGCTGACCTGCTGAACTGTCATCTTTAGCATCCAGAACTCTGGACAGCAGAAGGGTAGAGACAGTGCAATGTTTAGGAACAGGGAAACGTAGCCCTGCTGCCCTATGGAGAACATGCTCTGTGAACAGCACGGATCCTCCTGGTTCTAGCTGCTGGGGCCTCTGTGGCTGGCAGGGGGAGATGCATTTGGTTCTTTTTTTCACATTCTTGAACTGCCTTCGCATCTGGTTCAGCCCAAAATCACAGTGTTTGCAGTTATAGGGACATTGTTGAACGTTGCATCAGATAATTTGGAAAAGAAGGGAGGAACGTGTAGTGGTGCAAGGTCACTAGGGAAGGTTTTCTCTCACAGGTGGGTAATTTGAGGCAGAGACACTTAGTATTATTTCCAGAATCCCATAGCAGGTTTCGCAATGTGAAATATCATCCAGGAGTCCTGGCTTAAGCATGTTACTCCAGCCACGAGGCTCCACTCCTCAACAACATAGAAAAATCTCTTGGGCTTTAGGAATAGGGGGCAGGTTGAGATAAATGGGAAGGGAAATAAGAATGTCATCTCCACTTTAGGGTGTAATACTCATTTAAGAATGGTTAGAGCTTTTTGAATAATGAATCTCTTTCAATATTTAATGCCGGTAAAATGCTGTCTGAAGAACAGGTATTGTAAATGAAAACTGAAAGAAATGTTGCCGGAAAATTATTATAAACCTTAGGGAACTGCTAATTTCAAAAACAGCACACAGATTTCATTTGTAGTATGACTTTCAATTATTTATATTTATGTAAAAATACCTGGAACAATTCTGATACCTTTTTGTTTTTATCCCTTGCAGCTCTCAGACAGCTGTATAACGGATTACTATGAAAAATACAAGGACCGAATGAATGAGCTCGAAGCATTTAACATGGTAAAAATCATGGGATTAATACCATTACCTTGTACATATGTGCTAGTCTAGAACAAAGCCCCGTTAACTTTTATGTGGAGGTGGACTGTCTTACACTGTGGTATGCAACCTCAAAAACAAAGCTGCTCCCCCTGCTCCAAACTTTGGAGCATATCCTATTCCAAAACTATATTAGGTGTTAGTAAAATAATAAAGAGAACACATGGAAGATTCTTTTGCAAGAGGGACTATTACCCTGAAAAATGAAATGTTAGTCTCCTTTTAAATCTAGACTGGTCTCCATGCAGTTATTTCATAAAAGTTCTTTTTATTAAAATTCATTATTTCCCTCTTTAAAATTGTTCTGCTTCATATAGTATCATTTTCTTGTTGGACAGTGCCTCAAAGCCAACTAAATAACATAGTTTCTTAGTTTTATGACATTCTATGTATTTTTGATCTTCAGTGTAATCTGTTTTGAAGATGTCCATCCCACAGGGAAAATTGGCAAGGTGACATTTGTACAACAAATCCACTAGAATATGATTGACCTTCCTGGAATTGTTTTGTGGAAATGTAGCCATTTGGAAGTCTGTTGGCTCTCTTCCCTAAAATCCTAATAGCATCTAATCTTTCAGTTGAAGGTAGTTCTGGCGCCCTGCATAGAAGTTCTGATACTTCTGGATCGTCTTTGCTACCTCAAGGAGCAGGTATTTTTGCATTATATTTTATGACACCTAAAGGCTACACTGGTGAAATGAGGCTGTTTCAGCCAATTTATTAGTGTGCAGGCCAGAAGTCTCTGTTGCAGAATTATTATTCTCATCATATTTGCAAAAGTGTAAGTATTCATTTTAGTGTAAACATATGCCTAGCAGATGTTTTCATTTTCGGTGTAGCAGCAACAGTAAGGTTTGTGTTCTTTTAATTGTACAGTAATTACTAGTCAACAGACAGTAAAAAAAATAAATATACAACAAATCTTAATTTATACAACATATTGAGAGATATAATAATTGAAAGGAATATTGAAAGATCTGAACAAAAACTATGATGTGCATGCTAGAGCTTCCAAAGAATATGCTTTAGAACATGTACTTCAAGAAATCTTGAATTAGGTCCAAAATGCTCATTAATTCTTTTTATTGTTTCTTAATTAAGATCTATGATGAGAGAGGGTGCACTTGCTACAACTGTATGAGTCAACTGAGGTACATTTGACTAACATACAGCCTGGATATATTATACAAGTAGAGACCTGGGATATAATAAGCAAGTGCTACTACATTTACTCTGCAATGATTTATCTATTACAGTGTTTCTACTAACACTAATTTTGAGCTTGGCGGGATTAACTCAGAGGCAACAATCATACCTTCTCTGCAGCAGTAAAAATTTTTGACAAGTTATAATTTGTTTAGGAGGAAATGGTAGTGTCTGGTAGCTTCTGCTCAGGGACATGCGCAAAATAAAATTTTAAAATGAATTTTAAACCCGTTCATGTGAACAACTCTGTTTTTTCCACTATAAACTTTTAATTTTAACATCTCCATTTTATCATAAGTAAAAATTCACTTTATTTTCTGGCATAGTGCACATGGAACAAATGAATTGTAGTAAATGTATGCTTTTTATCTAGCTGGTGTTTTTGCAGAAAGGCAATCGGAAATATGTAATAGTGGTGTATTTTCCCAAATGCCAACCAGCTATAAATCACATAGAGATCTGTATGATTTCCAAGACAGAAGATCAGACTTGCTGCACTTAGCACTAATTTACCTTTTCTAAATGCAATACACCCATAGATTTAATCTTGTACTGGTTGATTCACAAAATATGTTTAGGAAGAAGAAATAGGAGTGATAAAAGCCATACGCAACATGAAGACCAAATCCAGCTGGCCTTATTCATTTGAAAAGTCAGTTAATTAGCTTCAGTAGTTGTATGTGCTGCATAAAATGAGTAAGATTTGATCCTTAATTTCTTTCCTTCTACATCACTGGAAAGAAAAGCTTTATTGATGATGGAGGTGGTAAAGTGTTGCTTGAGAGCACCAAAATTAATGTAATGACTTTAGTGTTTTGGAGGGTTGTTTGTTCACAACAAGCTTTCAGTAATTTTGTTATTCCATAAGTGTTTTTCCTGCTTTGAATCAAGGATAATATTTATGTTTTGCAATTTCATATTTGAAAATGTAGGCATACTAACCTTTAAGTCAAATACATTTTTATGTACATCAATCATATATCATTTTACAGGACAACATTGCTTGGTCTGGACTTGTGAAGTTATTTGATCCTGTGAAATCTCCCAGATGCTATGGAGTTATTGCTCTGAAGAAACAGTCGTCTGAAGTGGAATCAAAACTACAGATATGTTGAAATCTCTGCATTGATACTGCCGTTTCCTCACTTTTTTTTCCTATTACTTGTAAGTGATTCCTCGAGTATGATGATGCATTTGATAGCTGTTCAGTTTATATCTGCAAAAATAAAAATTGCAATGCCTCTGTAAATCATGATAAATAAATAGTGATCTGTAGTTTATTTATAAATACCATTGCCTTCTTGTGTCAGTTGCTAAATAAAAGATCTGATTTTTATCATAAAAGTTATGGCCCATATTATGTGATTAGTGTTTTAAAATAGCTTTAATGTTTCTTCTTGTTATTGCATTTTACTTCTGTGTTAGTGCCCCTTCTCTAGGTGATTTCTTCTTTTACTTGCAAGATCACTTTTCCGGATTGTAAACCTTCTCACTCCTTACCAGTGGCTGCCATCAGTCCTCACACACCAGCCTTGCCTTGGTCTTTGCTGTATTCAGACTGTGCAGACCTTAAAAGGAATATTAACCTGTACTGTAGACAGGAGGTGGTTAAACTAAGGGAAATCTTTCTACTTCCCTGTTCTCCAGATCATCAGCACCAACTCCCTTATGCAGCCACTAGAAGAGCCTAGAATTTGCCTAATGCCCAATAGTGGATATCACCCAGAAGGGGTTTTGCATTAACCTCTTCGTCTTTCAGGTGTGTTCCGGGTGTGCTTAGTCACTGGTCATGCTGAAAAGAACTGCTGGGTGTGATCCACTCAGCTGGGAAACTCTGGAGTGTTTAAGAACCAGCTGCCCCGCTGGGTTTCGTGCTGTAACCCCCCGGTTATAGCAGGAGGCTGTGGTCTGGCCCGAATGTGTTGGGTGTAAACACCTGGGTGCCCAAGTGGGTTGTAACTCCCAAGTTTCTGCTTGGCAGAAGTGAATTCAGGACTGGGAAACTTCTTTGTTGCTGCATTTGCTTCAACGAGTTGCCTCCTTTAAACTTGCAGATGTTGTATTGGTGTTAAAAAAGAGAAATTTCCAAGTGTCAGTGCTTTTATTAGAGCTTTCCAGTGTACATAAAGCATAATTATCTTCCAGTGCACAGAAGAAAAGGACAACAAATAAAGAATAAAATACAACATAAAAGAAGGAAAAGGCAGAATGGGACTTCAGTAGGCAGGAGGTCAGACTAACCTGTTAATATTATTTTTATGGTGTAACTGAAGTGATGATTATGGAATTCGGACTGAGATTTGTATCTTGACTGGAGAGCAGTTTTATTCCATTTTGGTCTGCAAAATGTAATGAGAGTTTGTGAACAGGACTAGTCAAGAAAAGAGAGCAAGCCACCCTCTTGGCAAGACGCATCTTTTTCGAAAAATTATTTCTTTTTGGTAGTGAGCTCCATTTCATTCCTTGTTGGGTGCGTGGATCCAGCGTGAACCTCTCACATTTGTTTAGTTTCAGTATTCAGAGTTTAGGTTCAATATTCAGAGCCTCTGGACACCTGCAGTGCCAAGCCGTGCCTGGCTTGCTGTAACACAGCCCAGGTTGCATCGTGCACGTCGAATATAGCTAGCCAATACTGTGCAATATTTTAATGTGTCTAAATGAATGTAATCTAGGTTATTACTATTTTAAGAGGACAGGTTAGAATAACCAGCACATCTCTAGGATTAGCCCGAGTGCTTTTCCGCCGGTTCAGAAAGCTCTGGATAACGGTGGGTGCCGCGGCAGCCCCTGAGAGCAGCAACGGGCCCGGCGCGGGCACCAGCCCTCTGCTCCCGAGGCTGTTGGAAGCTTTAGGCACCTCATGGGGGAATCCCAGACAGGGATCAAGGTGGATCCAACAATTTTTCATCATGGTTGTTGCCAGAAATCGTTCCATAACGTGAACGGTATCCCAGATATGATAACATCTTTGGACAGGAAAGAATCCCTATTTCCTATCACTGTGGCAGCCCTGCTGAATCCCTTAAGGAATGCTGGATGTACCTGTTTTTCCTCAGGTGCTTGCCTGATACTGTGTTCATGGCACACTGATGGTTTCTGTAGCAGACTTGTAGTGTTTTGTTTATGCTTCTTAGACTGCAACCGTATTTTTGGATGGTCAGAAAGGAGAATGTGCTATCTTAATGTCTAAGAGTATATTGCAGCCCTACAAAAACCTGCTCTTGTGGCTATAAACTTACAGTGTCAAGTTTGTTGTCATTAGTTTAACTTTTTTTTTTTGTTAGAAATTATTTTCTCTGTTGTCGTTATTCATTGAATTACAGTTAAAATAACTGTCTGCTTGGTGCTAAGATGTTTTTACTGTGTCATGGCATATATTTAGACTCAGGATCTGTATGTCCTAAGATTGTCTAAAATCTGAACAGGGTAAGCATGCTAAATATATCTGCATTGAGGACAGCTGTGTGTCTTGTTGATTGCTGGAGTGCTCTTTCCTATCATTACTTATTGGTTCAGATCTACTTTATTCCTAAAAAAAAAAAAATTCATGACTGTGTCATCATGTTGTCAGAGATCACTCATACTAAAGCAAGTGGTAAGAAAGGACCAGCACCAAGAAGGTCTTTCCTGCTTGGGAGGGAAGTAGCAGCTGAGCGTGGCCCTTCAACCTTCCTTTCCCTACGACGCAGCTGAATACACAGTATTAGTATTTTTAAAACTCTTTATCTTAAGTGTCTTACCATTCTTGCTATTAGATATCCTCACTCTTACTGACATGTGCATCACCGGACTCTGAAAGAAGTGAGGTCCATGCTGGACCTGGGAGCCAGGAAGCGTTTTCGGAGTCCG
Source organism: Tinamus guttatus (assembly GCF_059628265.1). Lineage (NCBI taxonomy): Eukaryota > Metazoa > Chordata > Aves > Tinamiformes > Tinamidae > Tinamus > Tinamus guttatus. Next base: position 1,752,204 of record NW_028288933.1, read on the forward strand.
TAATCAATTCAGAGCAGCGGTATGGGGTGTCCAAGCATGTTAATTGGCCACCTTACATTTAGAACTGGAACTTCAGCTTCCTTCCTTAGTTCTGTTCTTAGATCCGTGCAGATTTTGCAGTTTTCAAGGTGTCCACGCTACTTGCTAGGCAGCCACATGGCCTAATTCTCTGGGATCCAGCTACTGTTTTCTCACCATGTTACCTGAAGTAACCAGCACGGTTTGGTGGTTCCAAACTCTTCACCTCTAAGCAACTGCTGGATAAGCCTTATTTAGCCCCTTTGCATTTGCCTATCCGTGACTGTCATCTGCATTAATGCTGTATTCAAGAATGCCCTGACAAGAGAAGTAAAACCCTTTAAGGGTTTAGGACTCCACAAAGAAATTGCCGTTGTTTGGCTTCTTGCAGTTCTCTCCTTTGAATCCTTGAAACTAGTGCCTGAAGATCGGACAGATGAGTAACTAACAGACTCCCTGAGAGGCACAGGGTATTAAAAAGAAGATACGAGGCACAGTATTTTATTTCTCTTTAGGAGTCAATTTAGAGTCAAGAGCTCTGAGGCGTTTTTGTCACGGAAGTTTCAGTGTGCAGCATCATTAAACTCAGACCTCCAAGGAGAGTCTATGGAAACACCCAACAGGAAAGCATGAACTGTCAGGAAGGAGACGAGAGGCTCAGATTTTAAACTTGCCTAGAGATCTAGGACCTAGCCATAAAAGTGAAAACTCCTCTTCGGGTGACAATCTGATACAATGTTCGCCGCAATAAATTGATCCATTTTCTACTTAACACTTGGTTTATAAACTGCATAAAACTGTATTCTGAACTGTAGTTTCAGTCTATGCATTCTTTTTGATTTCTTACATGTTTAATGTTATATTGTGTCAGCCTGTTGGACTTAGAGAGTGGCTATGTATACCAAGTAAGGATTTACTGTTTCCTCTTGCAAAAGACATGCTGTCTGAACAAGATACAATTGTTTAATAACTTTAAGACTAACAAAGACTGTTCAAAAGCAAAATGCCATTTCTAAATTTAATGCTGTGTTAACTGTGGATTTTAAAAAAGAAAAGACTCATTTGGAGCCTGAGCAAACTTTTAAGTTCTTATAGTAGAGATCTCGGTTTTATGTGAGATTTTCTCTTTGCATCTGGGCCAGGAGGAACTTTTTCCTGTTGACAAAGATGTTGTCAGGGCAGCTGGCATTGGGTTTCACATGGAATTTATCACGAAAATCAAAATGCATTAAATCTACCGGGCCAACAACTCAGACTGTTAGGCTGGAGCTCAGATTGCCTGAGCACAGAAGCTGTCAGCGCTTCCATGAATCACTGAGGAAAAGAGCAGAGTTGTCTGCTTGCTGAATAACTCAGTGGTGGCTGGCACCAGGAGAGGCAATTCCCAATCAGAAGAAGCGCTGATCACCTCTTCTGATTACCTAAACCTTCAGAAGCAATAATTGATACGCACGGTTATAAATCCACATTGTTTATTACACCTCCTATTGTTGGAGTCGTGAATGAAGACTGACAGTCGAAGCAGCCGTGCTGTTTCGCAGCTGTAAATCCTAAATTCACTTGTTAGTCTTAAAAAGGCTGAAGTCACCAAGAGGACACACAGATGTTAGGAAGTGTGGAAGGAGCTGCACATTACTTGGATTAATGTGCCTGTTGCTAACCTTTTAAAACTCCAAGGCATGGGTATCGGTTCAAAGAACACAACTCTCAAAATGCTCAGTGGACAGCACATAAATCAAGGTTTATTAATTTTAAGCTCTTCACTGATTGTTTATTGGCAGACTAATGATTAGTTGGCAAAGGTCATAGGGATGGTTTCAGCAAAATTGTTGCTATGCTCTTTGTGATTAAAGTTTATAAACAAAAATAAAAATGTAAACCCTTTCATTTTGAGGAATCTTAGTTTTGATTCAAGAATATGAAGAGCAGTACAGAGTTATGTACTGAAAATGTGTACTATTTAGTTTATTAGATTGATTCTTGGTTTAGCTAAGGAATTTCTGGCCAGCAAGAGCTATAGAGCTCATTTGCTTGCTTTGAAGTTATTTGGTCACATTTCTGTAGTGACATTGAACTTGGTGTTTAATAAACAGGATTTAATTGAGTTCATTTACAAAAAGAAAATATTCGAGGAAGGAATCTTGAGGAGAGCTGCTGAACATGTACTTATCCTCAGACACAGTACTGCAGAAGTGGGAGAAAAAAATCAAAAACTGGATATAAGATGTGATTTTGGAAAAGCATTCAATTAGTGGTGATTAATGACATGAATCAAGATTAATGCCATTTATCTAAACATCAATCATTGAAATAATGAGTTATGTGGAGGAAAAAAAAAGAGAGAGAGATTCTCTCTTAAATATGAATTTAAAGAACATTAAAACTGAAATTGTCACTTATCTCAAGGTACCCGCATCCTTTGAATATTGTTGCATATCTATAGAGGAAAGGAGGACAATTCCAATCAGTCAGTGCCATACAAAAATTCCATAGAAAACATTAGCAAATATTAATACAAAATATTCGCTTCTAGACACATAGTGAAGACTTAGGTCATCCTCACTGGAGTCAATGGTAAATTTCTGCTGTTTTCCATGGGAGCAGGCTTGAATTCAAAGGCGGCGTTTGTTAAAGACAAACAGTGGGGACAATCAAATTTCTTTCGCATAAAGCAGGTTAAAAATTCACATTTGTGAAGGCAAAGAAATTGGGTTCATTTCCTTTTCTATGTGTTGTGAAGTCGAGCAGCGTACAAATTTTTGTGAACTCTTGTGCATCATTGAAACTTTCCTGAAATATAGCAAGCAAATGTTGAAATGGCTTTTTGTTTATTTTTTTATTTCGGATAATAGCTTTTTAATGCATTAAAACTCCCGGTATTTTCTTGTCCCTGCTCAGTGGTCCCTGAACAAGGAGCGCAGTGATTACAGTAATACAGTGTTAAATGGCATTCATTGTTCCCAGGAATAACTCAAGTGAAAAGGCAAGTGTCAGGGGCTGTGCTTACCCTGAGCCAATGGCAAAATTCCTGTGAACTCTGTTATAACTGTTCTGAGGAATAAGGAAAGTAAGATTGAGCCCTGGTTTGTCAGAAAGCAACATTTGTTGCCGTGATTTAACAGAAGGTCTTGATAGCAAGACTTCATTTGGAAACCTGTATTTCTCTTCCTTTATCTCTTTCTGTGCAAAAATGTTATCAGATATCATAAAACTAAGGAATGGATTTATATAAATGGTATATTTCCCCGATCAACCATCTCTGTTGGTGCTTTCCAGGCAGTGCATCCCTTATTCATGAGCTATTATGTTAAAAAAAAGTTAATTACTAACTCTTTGCACACACCCCATCAATTCAGTACAGAATGTGTAAATGTAGACTGTGAGACATAAATTTTGATTGATTTTTACAATTACATTTAAGACGTATGGCTCAGAATGGATTTCCATGGAAAATATTTTTTAACATATGATCTTTATTGAAAATATTTTACAGCGGGTCTGGGGTCTTGAAAGTTTTATACTTGAAGGTAGGACCTCAGTGAAGAAAGAAAATATTTAAGTTTGCCATCAGGAATAATTTTCAAGATTTGTCCTAGTTACAATGATTTAACATTTAGCTTTATGACAGCATAAATTAATTAAGTGCAAGATGTATCAGAGTTATTCAATTCTCTTCTAGTGTGGTACCGCATTATTGCTGTTTCATATGTTGCTAACTTACTTTTTCCATGACTGAACTCTACCTAAGTTTCAGGAAGGGCAAATCTGGGAACTTAAGCCTATTTTCACGTCAGCATTAGCGTGGTGCTACCCTGAGCTCATGTTTGAGGTCACTAAAAGACGCAGGCACATCCTCTGAGCACCAGTTCCATGTTGTGAGAGAGGCATCGTGGAGAGGAAAAAGAAGAGCTTCAGCCCTTCACCCACTTGTCATTTGTGATGTCTCTGCAAGCCCTTTGGGCTCAGAGTTGTCTCTTCGTGTCTAGGGCAGCAATCAACATCCCAAGAGGTGTGTGAGCAGCTCAGTCTCGGCTCCTGCAGAGCTGTCCCGTAGAAATCGGTGGCTGGGACACACTGTCAGCAGCTGCTGGGTACGTCCAGGCCTGCTCTGTGGTCTATGCCCACAGTCAACCCAGTGAGGAGCCTTGTGGAGTTCTCACTCACTTTGGAGCTCTTCTCATTGTCCACGGGGAACTTCTCCAAGGTGCTGCCTGTCCTCAGCTCAGCCTCGTCAGAGAGGAGGGCTGTTTCTTGCATGTCTCAGCTACGGGAAAGTTTTGGCATGCGTTTCTGAAGGTCTTGGAAGTCGAACGCCTTCTATGCTCACCTGCTAGAGCAAGCATAGAGTAAACTGTGTTTTCTCTATATACACTCGGGTGCAGCTGGCTAGAGAATAGTTTAACACTAGACAGAAACATGAATGCACCCTAATAGGAGAGCTGGTGATCTTTAGTCTCTCTGCCTCACTCAAATAACTTCAGTTTGGACATTTTCCAGGTCTGAGTGTCAAATCTCTTTTCCATGACTAAACCTAAAATGAAGCGATACCTCAGAGAACAATTCTGTTCTCTTTAAAACAAGGGAGCAAGATTCGTGCTGAGTGCACATGCTTGGGGCTTCCCTAGGCATCCAGTGGAAAATATGGTCCTGAAATCCCTCACCTCGGGTTTTCATTTAGGAGATTATCTCATCTCATTAATTCTCCTCTTGTTGCTCTCCTCATGCTGCTCACTCTTCCCATTGGGTGCTGGGGGACGTTAGGAGCACCACTGTATCAGCGATGACAGCTGCAGCCCAGTAGTCATAAAGCACTGACATTTTTTAAGGAACGTGATCTGGAAAGGCAAGAAGATATTCGGTTTAATCATCTATTATCAAGACTGAAGCGTGTGCGTGAATTTATTCTGATAACTCTGTAAAAAAAAATCGTGCGCTGGCTGCAAGTTATCTTCCATTTTGCAAAACAAATTTCGGAAAGCAGGAGGATCAGAGAGTGTAGCTCGCCTTAGGCTTTGTGGGTTTATTATGTAATATTTGGATAAAAGTAATATGGCTGTTTAAGGATAGAAGTTTATTGTTTTAATTCAAACAATAAAACTTCAACTCCTACCAAGAAGCTCAGTCACACAAACTGTTCATACCCATTGAAAGTTCCTTCCTTTTTTTTTAATAATACTTTTTGTTAAATTAAAACATTGCCTGAAATCTGGTAAGCTTTCGCTGCAAAGAATGGATTTTTTTTTCTCCGTTTCTCTCATTCCCCCAAAGAAAATCATTGCACAGCTTGCTTTGTCTTGCAGGAGATGTGACACTGTGCTTTGGAAAAGGTTTAAATACCCAGGGCTGCTCTTCCAGCATGTTCAGACTGATTTTTTTTTTTTTTTTTTTTGGCCAGACTGCCTCCCTTGAATGCTGAATTCACCGGCTTGCCATTGAACATTGTAATGCATATTATCCTTCCCAGGTTGTGCAGAGGACATCATCACAAAATAAACAAATAAATAAGCTTTCTGTGTTCAGAAAGGTGAATATTTTTGTGCGTTTGTGATAAATCATAAATATTGCTGGTGGAAAAAACCCTTCGATGTATATTATCTGCATTATCACTACATTTGCATTCTGGCCTAGTCCTCTTGGAAGCTAAATGTGCTTTAAACTTCTTTTCGGTAACTGACCTTCACTCTCACAACATCTCTTCAGGGAAGTTACCCGACTGTATTAGAAATGTCATTCTTATCTTTAATATTTACCTCTCGTGGCCTTTCCACCTGCTCTTTATTTTCTCCTTCTTTTTCAGCAGTTGTATTGCCATGGAGCGTCGGAGAGAAAACAAGCGTTTTCCATCCGGAGTAGAAGTTTGCAGCGTATATTTTCAAGCCATCTAAATAAGCTTTCCTATGGAAAGTCAATATCTGATATGTGCCCAGGAGACCCGGAGAGCGGGGGCGCCCGGCGCGGATAGATTAACAGCGCAGCAGAGCCGTGACGCCAGCGTCACTGGGTGCTTCTGAGCATACCCAGTGATACAGAGAGCAGCAAGAGCTCCCCGCGCTGCCTGTGCTCCCCTCAAACTGTGTTCTTTTGGGTTTTGTTTTTTTGGTTTTTTTGTTTATTTTTTTCAAAGGGTTGCACTAAATTCCCAAAAATCTCTCTATTTGGTTATGGTCTTCAGATGGCAGCCCCCATACCTCTGCAGTCTGCGGCTAAGAAGACGCCCTAAAACACATGCAGGTAATGAATTACCTCCCACAACAAAATAAGCATGCTTCGGTAAGCACTATCAGCAGTTTGCTATAAAACATCCCCATTTTCTAAGACCCAATGTCACCTTTCACTGTAGAAAGAGTATTTTTCATTCAGTCTGCATGTGCTATGGAGAAGAACACAAAAACATTGTGACAGGCTAATCGGTTAATTTAACTCTTTATTTGGTTTATGTCAACTCTGCTCCTAGGTGGAGAGTACATGTACTACTTAAGTCTAATTTAAACCTTATTGGAAGGGCTAAAAAATCAGCTTGCAAGACGCCTAACCTGATTCTGGCTCGTGCCTCACTGCTGAATTTCCCCCTGTTGTGAACTCTACTAGCACATCATATTTATCTCTCGTATTTGTTGCCTTGGAATATACATTAATTTCTTTGGGGAATAACTGCTGGCTTGCAGATGGTTCACAAATGGCATGGAGTGAGTATTTACATTTTCCAATGCCTTTTTTTTTTTTTTTTTTTCCTTCTAACTGGATCATTTCTGCAGTGAAGCAAGAGCTGTTTCTGCAGACATTGGCTCATCTGCTTAGCTTCACTGCTCTGGTCCTGGTTAGGTCACAAGGCACTTCATCGTAGTAAAAATAAGTGGGGAATATCTTAGAGGTTCGTGAGCTAGAGCAGCAAGAATGGTAAATTGAGAAGGGAGGGTTGACGACGGAGTATAAATTATGAACTATATTTTTGGCGACTATTAGAGCATCTGATCAAAATTAGCCTGTCGTAACTTACTTAATGAAGATCGTTTACTAAAATATTTATGGAACATGAGCACAAAAGAGGCACAAACAAAGCCAAAAATATATGTTTTAAAAATCAATAGTTAAAGTAAACATTTCTGAAGTCTATTTACTCCAGAATTCCCTTCAAGGCAAATTTGGTATGTGTAATATACACACTTAACATCTATATTAATATCACGATCAAAAGAGTGTGCTCTGAACCAGTAACAGAGAGACTAGGAAAGAAAATCAGACCACTGATGCCAGAGAGACTATTGCACGATTCGTAGCCTGAACATTCAAAGCAAGCTCATGAAAAATAGCCAAATCCATAGTGAGTGGGACATACCACAGGATGTTTTGGAAATGCAACAGCAATGGAAACTTTTGATACTTTGCTTAGCTCAAGCAGAAGAAAAAAAGGGGCGGAGGGCGGCGGGGAGGAAACAAAGACCAGTCTAATTAATTAATGAAGAAAAGATGTGGGCCCTTTGGAACACAGCAAATATAAACCAAAATAATTGAACCGAATGGAAAGGAGGATTGCTTCCAGTTAGTGCATCTATTTTTACACATTGGATGCTCAGCACACACCAAGTTTTATAAATAATTATCTCTAACGGGAAAACTTGAAGCCAGCCCAGTGGGTGTTAAAGATATGAGGCAACACGTCTGAGTCAAGTCTGTTTGAATATAACCATTTGATTTACAAAAATTACCATGCTTGTACTGTCACATTGTATAAATACATACCTTGCGGCGTGATGCTTTGATCAGAACATAATGATGAATTTCTCTCATTGATTCTCCTGTGTTAAGATGTGTATTTCACAGTTTTTTATAAATGCAACAGATTTGATTAAAGTTTCAATTTGTACAAGGTCATGATAATGTTTCCATTAAGTTTTTCCATGTTTCTCCATTCAAACTTAAATGCATCTTTTTCGATTATGGAAAAGAGAATCACCTTGTTTTTTAGTAAACATTTTCACAGTTCTCTGCAGCATATGAGATGAGGTGATATTGATGTGCAAGGAGCATCTTCTACATTTCCAACCATCATTGCAATTGATAACATGAACTTAAAAGCCATTGCATAATAACACAACCCCAGGAGCCATTTTCTTCCCATTTCCCATCTTTTATGAAAACAAAAAGCTGGATTTAAAATCCTTTTTTTTTTTTTTTTTGGTTTTCTTTTGTAGGTGGCAAATTCAGTGAGTCTTGGCACACACTGTTGTACTGGGTATAAGAAAGGGTTTTCCTGCTGCCTCCTGCACTCACAATGTGGAACATCAGAATGGCTGTTCCCAGGCAAGTCTAAGCAGAGACTGCTTCATCCTACCCTCCCTTTCTGAATATTGGTTATTCAGATGTCAGTAGCTTTAGTGGCAAGACTAAAACCACTATTTGTTGCTATTTTAATGTTATTTTAATATGTCTCCTTTTTTTTTGAGCCGCGTGGTTTGCCTAAGTAAGTCGCTGTTTATGCTTTTCTACACACAGGGGTAAGAAGAAGAGTAATATTTGTTAAAAAGTAGAAGAGATTCTCTTGTGATCATTTAATTACAAGTACTGGCATTTGGAGGAAAGCTGCCAAATATGATTTCATAGTACTTAGTGCGTAGCACTTAATGCAAAAATTACTGGCAGAGGAAGAAAGGGATGGAGCCCACAAGGACTACAGCTCCATCTGCTCCTACGCTGAACAACTTCCACACACTAAGAGAATCACCTGCATTTTCCTGGTATTTGAAGCATATATTATGCAAATACTGCAAAAGTCTGTTAGGATGAAGACAAAAATATGTTTCTGGTAATGCCTGTTATGTCTTCTAACCACTTTAGCCTATATGGATAATCCGTATGTTGTTTTCAAAGCTTTGACCAGTGAGAAAGTTCTTCATAATTTCCTGGAAAACAGAGGTAAGAAGTGGCTGCATTATGAACATGTGCATTGCATGCAGTTCTGTGCCCATGATCTTATGGGCCCATGGGTTTGCTGGAGTTTTCTTTGAATATTTTTAGATTTTGTTTGTTAGCGTGAAAATAATCATCATCAGCCAAGGAATTGTCATTTACCAAGGAATACAAACCTGATTTGTATTTCTACCTGTCCAGATTTCCCATACAGCCTATGCAAAAGGAATGAGGGAATTGCTGAGCATCTATAAATGAAGTTTACCTCCCTTATGGAGAGGAAAATATGAAGAATTTACTGAATCTTAATTCCTCTTATCATGCACATCATAAGGACACAGGTATATTTTCTATCATCACAAGCAAATATCAACAATCTATCCTAGTTCTCATATTATTTTCCTAGAAAGTAAAATCAGATTTTTCAATAAAAAACTATTTTTATTGTAATAATAGGCAAAAATATATGAAATCAACTCATTGGTACAATATATTTTCATTATTAAAGAAAACAAATGCTGAATGTTGGAGTATGAAGCGCTCAAGATAATGACTTTTAAAGTCATCACCCCACATTAACTGAGGAAGTTACAGTTATCCTCAAAAAAAAAAAAATTGCATCCTCCAGCAAAACAAGCTTAGATTCTGTCTGCTGTTTCCCTTCTTTCAGACTTCACACTTGTGCCTCTTTATGCATAACGATGCATGGTATTATTATGTATTTTTAAAGTCCTACCTGGACTTTAGAACTCTTACGGGGGAAGAACACGATGAACGCAAAGCACTGAACTTCAGGTTGCTCTTCTTCCCCTGAAGTCATTCAGGTCTGGTCACGGGTTCCCTGGGTGTCACTGTTACCCCATGGTTCCCTCCGGTTCACAGCTTTGCACGTAGTTTACCCAAAACAGTAATGTTTGACAGAGGTTTATTGCCCAGCCTTGGTGGGGGTTGTTTTCCGCTTAAGAAAACTCTGGCCATGCTAGGCCACAGTAATTGCAAACTCTACAAATCTTTCCTCCCTAGCAGGATGACCACGTGACCTTGCCAGGTTTCTGGCAATTTTCCAGTCTTCTAAGCTAATAGATCTCAGAAATCCATTTAGCTCCCTGCAGAATATAAATTTCCGTATTTCACATGGATTTAGTTCACAACTGAAGGTTTCCTATTCAAAATCCGCAACTTAGCTATCCCAAACCCTGCCAGAAAAATATGGCAGGTTCATAGAATTTCTGCAGAAATTTCCACTGAAGGAAGATGTTCCAAGATTATCTAATAGGGGAAGGAAATAATTATTTTTTATAGTCTTATAATAGACAGTGATGTGCTTAAAAACAGAAGAGAGATGGACATTAACATGAGACTAGTGCTCACTCCATCCTGTTCCAGCCCACCCCTTCAGCCATCGAGTTGGCTCTGCTGCTTATTTGCCATGTTCCTTCCACCTATGAAATTGCCACCTCCTCATCCCCATTCCCTCTGAATCCACTGCCTACTGGGACAGAACGGGTGACCTGAATAAATTACTAAGTCTGACTGGTGTGATATGCTGTTCTGCAGCCACTCACATGTCTCTACAGCAGACTTGTTTTATGCAGAAATACTGATATAGAGGCAACTTGACCCAGGGAGGCCTGGTCTCCAATCTAATTAGCAGGTGACATTGCCTGGTAGGAATACCCACAAGATGGTCTCTCAAGACCTCTGCCAGAACCATATTTTTACATTTCTTTCCCAGTGTATCATCTTTCAAAGTCTTCATTTTCCCTGTTGCGGTTGAAACAGCCATCAGCACCACGTCCTTTTTCAGATCTTCTCCATTCCTCTGTCAACCACTTCTTAAGACTTTCACAAATTATAAAATGAATACTGGAATTCATAGTGACATAAGGAATATCTTCAAAGCTGTTTCATTCCACCTTCTGACCCTGAGTACATTAATTTAAATATGTTTCCGAGCATATTTTCTTAATGAGAGATTAAAGACCTACAACAAGCTGTGGTCTGCAAAAAAGGCCAACTAGAGACATTCTCCTTTGTGCCAACTTGGTCACCTTGAAGACCACTAGCTTCATCTTTTAAGCAGTAAATAGTCAATAGTTTAATAGACTAAATCTACAATATGAATTAAAAATATACATTGCAAGAAAAATGAAATCGTTAATAGTTAAAGAATATTTTAATTATTTGGGTCGGAATGTTAATTTAAATAATTAATGATATTCATTAAATACATATTTAAATTGACATTCAGACCCAAAGCTTACTGTCATGATGTTATTCAAGACTCTGGCCATGAATCACGTTAGATAGCAAGAAGCATTTGTAAAATAAACAAAAAAATAAAACTAGAAATTAAGAAAAAAAAATAAATATAACAAGAGCTCCTGTTTTATCCTATATGTAAGAAAAAAAGGAACACCTGGGATACCTCAGATCTTGAAGGCTAAATTCCTGCATAGCAAATCATGATTGAAATCTGACTTAAAACATAGTAATTAATAGGGAGCCATTTCCACTCATTAAAAATGATGCTTTTATCTTGATAAAGCATGAAAACTATCATCCAGTGTGGAGTGAGCTGTATGCAGGAGTGAATATAATTTTGATGCAGGAAATGGAAGAGAAGACAAATTATTGAAATAAGGAGAAGGAAAGCATGTGGAGATACAAACCAGGACGCATGTGTTGCAATAAACAATGCAATGCCTGGCCTTCAGAAGAAAATGCAAAAACTGCAAGTAATTACATTATTTGCTGAGCATTTAATGGTTTGAAGAAAGTTTGAAGAAGGGCTGAAGAAACAAATTGAAGGAATGTTTCTTTTGCTTTTGGACTGATATTCCGTTTATCTTCTCTTGCAATAAAGTCTCAAAATTCCTAAACTGGACAGAGGTGCACAAGCCAGTAGGCTGCCAGAAACACTGGTATTGTTGCTGAAACAAAAAACACAGTCCGCAGAAGGTAAATGGTGAGATTCAGAGTTTTATAGAAGTGATCATTTTCCTATTAAAAAAAAAGAGTTAACCAAATATATTAATAAATAATAACTCGGAAACCTTGCAACCTCTGAAAAAACTTAGCATTTTATAAATGACCTTTCTGAGAAGAAATATTCTGGAAGGAAGCAAAACATTGAGGAAGAGCTTACAGAGACTTTCCAGGGTATATGAGTTTCCTAAAGCAGTAGATGCCAGAACAGACACAACTACCCAATGTTCACACCTCTGACAAAGTTCTGCTCACCATTAGTGGTTACATGGAAGACATCTCAATCTAGGGAATAAAAATCTGAGAATGACCAGAAACTGTGTGCAGTTTCAGAGAGCTTCAAAGCTACTGATCGAAAACAAAAATTTCTAAATTTAAACTGAACTTAAAAAGAAGTGATAAATGGACATGGTTAAGTGCACAGGCAGGCCCTTGCAGGACTGGGGCTGCCCTTAGCCTCCTGCAGGTCCTGGTGGAGGGTGGGTTCTGCAGAGGGTCTGGGTCTTGATCAGCCTTTCCAAGCAGCAACCTGAGGGTGCAGCTGTATGGAATCACACCGTGTGGAAATCTGTCCTTTGCAGCATTAGGGCTGAAAAGTATAGCTGTTTGGGGTGATAATGGAAGAGGCACATCTGAACAACGCGTTGGAAAACCTGTGGGAGCAACCAGGACTGAGGTATTGTAGTGCTAAATGCAAGAATCTTTGGACTGCCCAAAGATAAGTCAGAGAAAAAAATACAATAACCAGAGCTGTCCAAATGTCAAATTATGCCTATCTATTTGTCATTCCAGGTAAAAGCAAGAACTCGAGTCTGGAGAAAAGGAGCTTTGCAAAACTTGCAGCCACAAGACTAACCTCTCTCCTGCCTCAAAAGAAGGGCCTCACCCGCCCTTTCCCATTTGGAGTGGTCCATGGTATCTCACGTCTCAGGCTCTGAGGGCACTGACCGCCCTCCCTGTCCCTGGCCACCCCTCAAGATTCCCACCTGGACTCAGCCTGGGGCCCTCAGTCCCTGCCCATGGACACAGCAGTGGTGGCAGCTCCAGCCCCACCAGGACCCTGGCCCCCTGGCAGCCCCTGCAGCACCCTGGCACCTTGACCTATATCTAAATAACACCTTGAGCTGTATCTAAGGAAGGGACAGTCATCATGGTCCAAAACCCCTCTGGGGACAGCTCCTTATGTGCTAAGGTCCAACCCAGGTCCCCTTGCAGTTCTCTGCTAACACAGATGTAGTCTGAAGTCTACTTGCACTGCTGGTAGTTTAAATAATAGATTGGTTAATTATTTGAAATTTTAACATGATTTATGACTGTTGAAAAAGGTGAGGAATCCTAACTTTAACAAATTCTGCAAAATCTAAAACCGTAATCTCTGAGTACTGGGGCTCTCAGGTGAGGACTTGCTGCACAGTCAGAGGTGGGAAGAGGAGCTTGTTTACTATTAGATTAATAAAGAACTTAATAATTGGTCATGAAGAAACGGACCTAAATTGGAGCTAAATTTCACTAGAAATTTCACCTTTTTGTGGGTGGCTCTGCATTACTGAAAGGAAGAGCAGAGCCCTGCATTTGCACCAGTCGTTCTCGGGTTTTTAGCAGCATTTGAGAGCTGTACTTGCCCTTCCTGAGTCTATTTTCAAAATATGAGCTGCATAGCTACTTCTGTGGCTTATTACAACCAAATAGCAGGTTTTCCCTCTGGTTGTCAAAGGGCAAAGGCTTAAGGAAGATGGTCTCCATTTCTCTCAATTATTTTATGCTTCCCAAAAAGTTACGTCCATCTTTATTAAAGAAAAAAAAAAAGTAGTTTAAGTAAAGCCGCTCTCTTTTAAGCTGCTTTTGCAAAGGAATTGCTTTCTGCACCTCCAGTACCTGATTTGTGAGCCCAGAAAACACGCTTCATTACTCCTTTTCACAAGCTAAATGTCTGCTGCTCCAAATGTAATGCAAATCACTTTTTAATGGTCGCATTGACCAGATAGGAAATGCTTTTGTTGGAGCTATGACTTGTAGTTAATTAAGCCAATTAGCATTTGATATAGGCAGTTCTGGAAAGATGGAGCCCAAGAATAGCTCTCGAGAGATGGTGAAAGACAGTTATGTGGACAGAATTGTTACAGAAGAGAAGGAAGAAAAAAGAGGAAGTTTAAGATGAATTCCTAAATGTATTCACTATTGTTTCTAATTTATAGCAGTCTCAAATGCATTGCTGTGAAAAAAATGGGGGGGCGGGGAGGGCATGAGAATATATAGAATAAGTTTCTGTGTAAGGGGATAAGCCTGAACTTTTTTCTCAGCAGAGAAGATTTGGAATACAAATGTGAAATTACCTGATTTATTAATTACAGTTTTGATTTCCTTTCACAGGAAGACTTCTGAGTGCATGACTAGCAGAAGCAGCAGCTCACTCCTTGTAGGCTGGGTCTCATATCCTCTCTGTTTTGTATGGGGTGAGGGCTGTCCTCTCAGCACAGGGAAAAACAAAATGTTTCTTGAGGCTATAAAATGAAAATCAACCTCATTCTCTCTCATACTGTTTCTCAGAGAGACAGATAGCACTGAGGCACTTTATAATTTAGCCCTGGGCTGCCCTAGAAATGCTCAAAGTATGTGAAGTCTCAGGAAGAAGTCATTTTGGTACTGCAGAAGTCCTACTAAAATTTGCTTCATTTGTGATTTGAAGCATGCAGTGACCGAGATGGGTCTGCTAAGATACTCACCTTCGTTCAGCCTGCATGATACTTGACTTCCACTGGTCAGGAATTTCTCAGTGCTCTTGAGAAATATGCCATTGCTCAATGTAAAACAACAAATATTTTATTGACCTAACACACTTGAATGTTGTCATTTTTTGCCATTTGCTTGTTCTGGAGTGAAATGTTATTCTCTCTCTCACACACACACACAAACTCTCTCAGGCAAGATAGCTTTTGAGTAGGATGCTAAACTATGTAATCACTAAATTAGTGAGAGGAAAAGTGTCAAATCAGCCACAAGAATATTGACAAAGGAAATGGGATTTTATGTCTCTGTTCTTACACTGGAAATTTTCTAACTTCTACTGCAAAACTCCTGTTAGAAAATTGCTGCTCAGCCAGTACTCCCTTCCCTCCTCAGGCTTTGTTGTTTTCAATCATCCTGTTTTGTGTATTTATTCCCTGAATACTCTCTCTCAACTTGCATTTTTATGTTACGATTTGGCTTAATAATCATAAGCTTGCAATTGGCTCCATGAGACAGGAGTGTCTCTGATGATTGCTGTAGGATTCTAAACAAATACTAAGGCCTGTTTGTGCAGACAGACACCATTTGTAGGAGAAAATCTTGGATTATTGCAATTCCTCAGTCCCTAGTCTCACAAAGAAAAGGAAATCACTGTGATTCATTTGAGTATGGAAAGATGCATTGCAAGAAGATTGTGTGACTCATGACACAGTATAACGCCATAGTCACTTCCTCATTTCTTTATATAAGGATGCTGGAATTGGCTGGAATAACCATGATCTGTCGCTCCACAGTCCTTTAGCAATAGCTAAAAAAGTTGCTGTTCCTTATCTTTGCTTGGATTTAGGAAAGGGATATTTCTATCTCTCTGACACCACATACAGATTTTTGCATAGAACTATGTCCTCCACCCAGAGGGTATCAGGAAGACGCAATGCAGTCTTGAGTCTTCTTGAAAAGACTGATGAGTCTTAAACTTTTGAAATTCCTGTATCTGTTTATTTTACCACAATCTTGTGCCATAATAATTGTCATAAAATAACAAGAGCATCATAAAAATTGACAAATGCCTACAGGAGAATGTTTTAAACCTGAATGTTTCATAGTTTTTATTAGAAAATCTTAATCACTTCACTGAGTTTCTGAGCAATGTTTCAAAATAGAGCACTGAAATTACCTAAGATTTTATTAAGTCATCAGGATATTCTGTGACCAGTAGTATAAGGATGATGTCCCATTGATTTAAAATTAGAGCAGGATCCTAAGAAACAACAACTGTGACATGACAACTATAAATGTATGCCATGAAACCTGAACTAGACAGACTAAGCCCCTTTAATAGTCTGTAGATAAAAAAGATATTTGCAGGGAGAATTCTTCTAACCAACCCTTCATGTCTATTAAAGCTCTAGAAATGTCTGTTTCTCTCCGTCAGTTCTCAAAGGAGATGACTAGCTCCAATACAGGCATTTCTTCTTTAGATTTCTGTGTTCAGAGAGATGAATCCCCCATAACCAATTCAAAATGAAACCATGTGTTAAAGGAAAGCAAACACAAACTAAAATTCATTTTCTTTCCTTACAGAATAATCCTTCACCTACCATACAGCTCGACAAAGAAATAAATACCCTTGACTTCTGTTGACTTGAATGAAAATAGAGGTCACTCACTACCTTGTGGAATCAGAACCAAAATTTTGTAATTCACAGTTGGTTTCTCAAGCTTTGCCTATACACACAATTAAATTGGATTTAACTTTAACAAAAGTTAAATTCAGTTGCTGACAAGTTTCCATCCATCAGGGTGATTTATTGATGCTGTAATGTACTTTACATTACCAAGTCATCTTCTAGATAAAGTCTTCTTGTTTTTAGAAAGTCTACAAAATAGCGAGCTCAAAATCTGTTCTTCTCTAAAAGCATACAGCTGAGTTGGAAAATTCTTCTTATAATACAATGCTGGTTGCAAACCAGGATGATAAGAAATATTGGCCTCATATTTGCATTATTGCCTATTGATAGTGCTACTGCACAAAACAAAGCTGTTTTTAAGTGCTAAAGAACTACAAGAAATGACATTAAATTTAAAATAATACGTTTATGTTAATATTAGCTTTGATTAGAATCAGAGTTAAATGATAAAGAAGGAAATGGCTCAGGAAGAAAATATTTCAAGCTCTTGAGCGGGAAATTAAAACCAGAACAAAATAAACATCACCTACAGAACAGCTTACAACATGACTATATCAATGCTATTGCACACCCACACTTGAAATTTTGCCACAGGCTGTACCAGCTATTGCCATAATGCGGCAGCTGCCCATCCGCATGGGTCATGTGGTGGGATTTGTGTCTGCTGGGAGTGGATGTGGGACATCCCTATGAACCCAGCGTGGCTGGGTTTCCTCCTTGCTCTGCGTTGCTGTGAGATGCTGGGTGAGGAGGGGCTCGTGCAGGTGACACAGATCCTCAGCCCAAGTGAAGAAAGCCAAGTGTGATGATGATGAGTGACCATGTGCATTAACCCTTGGGAACAAAGTGCTCTGACAACCCAGCACACCCAGCACCTGCTGTCGGGGAGAGTTTGGAACTAAATTGGGTGGCTGCTCTGCACAGCAGACCTTACCTAAACAAATGCATGCCATTAAATTGCTGGCTCTCTTTCCATATTGACTGGCTTTAGAGAATAAACGTTGAATTAAACAAATGTTTTATTCCACTGTGGCTTACACCATTATGATATCTTCATTTCCAGATGTCTGTGTTTTCTAAAGCTTCCTATTTGCCATTAATCTTTCTTTTACAGGCTTTCCAGAAGAGGAGGTTTGAGGCAACCTGAAATGTGGACATAGTAAGATAACTGGAGCCATTTGACTGTTCATATAATGTACCTATATCTAGCAAAGAATCTGCATTTTGTGTGTAGCACCCGTTAAAAGCCAGAGAAGGCAGTCCCACTCCTGCCTGCATATCTTATTTATACAGAGACTGAGATGGACCAGTTTCATGCTGAAGTCTCTTTAGAAGTCTCTGAATGTGACAATTTCTATGATTAAGATTCAGGAATATGATGGAAGAACTATTTTTATGGCATGTTTCAGCACATTGGCAAGAGGCCTCATCCCAGAAGAGGAACACTTCAGATGATACCCATTAAAGACGAATGCTCAGGAAAGACTTCTTCCAGAAAAGTTGGATAGACTGTTGGATGTGCTCACTGCAGGGCCACAGAAATATAAGGCACAGTTTGGTTTCAAAAATTCCAATAGAACAACAACAGGAAGACTGCTTTTAATCTCATGGACATACATTTTGCAGTAAAACCTCAAATTGTCTCTGAAAGCCCCTCTACATCACAGACAATACTTCATCCTACACAGGCGAGTGATAAATGTTTCAGCATCATGAGCCATCATATTTTATAATTCCATACATTTCAGTTTCCATGAATCCAGATTTTGTGAGTTCTGTCTCACTTCAGAGTCGGGAAAGATACAGGACTGACCTGTAATTACCGATGCCTCACATTAGCGATTGAACTGCTAAAAGTCAATAACCAAATTAAAGCTTCTTTTGAACTCCTGCATGACCTACACGCAAATAATTCAATATATGGGTAGGAATATGAGACACACAGCTTGCTCCTGACCAGTTTAACTTCCATCTGTCTGAGAACTGCATTTATGAAATTTGATTGCAGCATGAATATGCAATTCCATGCTTTCTATTACAGCCCCAATTAAAAAAAAAAAAAAAAGGTGGAAAGAGATCAGTTGGAGGAAAAGATTTATCAAAATTATTTCTGCTTTTCCATACAGAGCAGAGAGACATAACTACAAAATGACCAGAAAGTAAGAAAGTGTATTGTGTGTTTAAGCAGAGGAAGAGACGCCATCTGGACAGGTAGAAGACTCAAGAGAGGATGCAATGTTCAGAGCTTGTGTGTAACCATATATATCTTTGGAGAGGATAACTATCTAGCTGGTGAAACTTTCTAATAGCTTAGCTGGCAGCTAGATGCCCAGAAAGACACTGTTTTCAGGTCATGGCTGACTGTTATTTTGGACTTTATTAGAGATGTTCATTAAAGAAAGTGCACCATGAAGCATTATACCACCCTTCCTAGCTCCTGTTAGCTCACTGTTTCAAATTAGCTTCCTATCACAGAGCTCATCTAAATGAAGTTCCCTCATTTCAAATGAAAGTACAAATGTAAATGAACTTCAGGGACCTGGCACAAAAGGCTAGGAGTTAATTTAAACTGTTGAATAAAGTTTAAAGTTTTGAGTTAATTTAAGATAAACTAAAACAAGATAGTGGGAAGCTGAAATAATAGACTTCACATGGATTGCAAGGGGTTGCTCATACTGGTTTCACTAATGAATGTAAAATGTGACTGAATAAATCAGCATGACTTTCTCATGTGTTGAGCCTCACAACTTCATCTAACACACCTAGGCTAATGGACTAAAGAATATAAAAGACGAATTTTAACCCAGAAGATGGGCTTTTATACATACTGATAAAACTGGATCATTTAGGTATAGGCAAGCCAGATGCAGTCTATGGTGGTTTTTTTTTTTTTTTTTTTTAATACAGCATAGTGAAGGCTGCTAAAGGGATTCATACTTTTATTTCTGTTTTCTGGCAAGGTAGGAGGGTTTGGCTGTGGGCTGAGAGGCACTCTGCTTCCATTTCTCTTTCTGCAGAATCATATGATGTACATTACAATTTTTTAAGACCAAACTTTGGACAGTGAAATCATCTCTGGAGAAGATCACAAGGGAAAGTTTCTCTTTTTGTATACATGCATATATCCCAAACAAAAGGAGTGTAAATGTCTTGCTAACACTCTACCACTGATACACAGATGTTACAAATCATGTTTATGTTCATGAATATTCATTGCCTAAACAGTAGCAGCAATGAGAAGGTCTGAACGGGAAGCTTAGTAGGGGCCGTCTCACTAAATATTTTTTACTTTAAAAATGATTTTATTTAATAAGAGGCTTAATTTTCACTTTAAGAAAATCTGTTAGCTTTAACTGTGAACACTTGTATTGCAGCTGTAAGTTCTCATAACTTTTTTCTTTTCTGATTTAAACACAGACTATTTATCAAAAGTAACTGCAACATCTTAGAGCAATTCCTTTCAACTGACTGGAACAATGCTTCATGGAAAGCCTTAAGGAATTTTGACTTGTATTCTGGAAGAGAGATTAATAGCGATCATACATAATTATGCTGAGTATTCTGGTTAAAATATCTATTCTCTAGTTGTGATACCGTATGTCTGCAGGAGGTTTGCCTGCAATGAGTTTCCCTGAGTAGTTTTCCGCTCTTGCTCGGAGGATATTTTGAAGTGAACAATTTCTCCCTGGTTACACTACTGCACCAGTATGACATGTCTTCTCTACCTCTCAAAACACAGTGTGGCCTGCATATACCCAAACTATGGGCTGAAAGGTATGCTACAAAACCACTCCTTCTTCCAGGGAAATATTTCTTTCTCTCTCCCCTAAGGAGAACTTTTTTGGGAAAAAAAAAAAAAAAACTTGCGATTTTTGCTCTCATGTGCTGTCAACCCTGGGTTGTTCTGAGATAGAGCAGGTTCAAAGATGGGGCAGGGCTTCTGGGCAAGTCATTCTCATGAGCTCCTGGAGTTATCCAAGGGCTACAGCTTGGTCCCAGGTGCAGCTTTTTAGCTTTTCACAAGTGCTGCACAGTTGGGCTTGCCATTTTTTACAAGGATATTGGGATCTCCTTGGGTGATCCTTAAGGATTACTGTTTATTGGGCTAATGGGGTTGGAGTTAAGCAACATCATGCAACATGGATGCAGGACTAACCTGCAAGCAACATCTAGCTCCATTCATGCACCTCAAACTCTTAGCTGGGCTGGGAACTATAGGATTTAGAAATATCCCCTTCTTTCTCTGG